>NW_026061803.1:909032-1212043 GCF_023897955.1 Schistocerca gregaria | reverse complement strand
CGGAAATTGGGAAGCTGTAGGATCGAATCCCATCAAATATTCTAATCCTAGTAATCCACCAATAGAAAGCAACGGAAAACTGTCCCACACGAAGGGCATCGATTTAATTAATTAGACAATCAATCTGATGGAGATATTACCTCACTCTAAGAAATGCACAGGTGGGGTTTACTAGGTAAATGCTGCTTTGTGTGTGATTCGATCCGACCATGGCCAATGGTGCATGCAGTCCTAGCAGGGTTACACTACAGGACATGACCGGTTGTGAGGAGGGGGGGTGGAGGGAGAGAGAGGGGGATAGGGGAAAGAGAGAGAGAGCATGTGCTTGAACAGGAATTTCTCAGCAATCAAATAATAAAGGACAGCCACCATCAGAAGCTCTTTTGTTTGGGGATTACTGCAACGTCTGTTCTCATAGTGGCCAGTCATGGACCTGAGCAGGGGTAGCGTGGCCTCCACATATAGTAATACGTGGAATGACAAGCCCAGTGAAGTGTTTGGGCGTGTGGGCTAAAAAAAAATTTCGAAGTTGTTTAATATTCCAAGTATCTTCTCACCCTCAAAGAATTTGTAGGGAATGGAATTTTGTCTATTTAAATATTTAAAGTAAATAAATGAACTATATGATATACACTGTCTTGTATCCCTTAAATTGTTTAAATAAAGAATCTTTCACACATTGTCTTGTGTATGAGAAACTTTTTAACCCTTTATTTGGCAAATGGTGAAAATAAAAAAAAAATTAAGTGCTTATATCTATTTATTATACTTAAAGAAATACAATTCAGTCAGTTTTAGAAATTTTTGACAAAAATTATGAAAATTATGAAACGTTGCTTACAAGCAACATTGCCAGCAGTAGATCACACTTATACATATTATAGGAAAAAGGAGTTTGCCGATAACCTCAAGCAAAATGTTTGCCGTACGTGAATAATTTAATTTATAAACACATTTATGCATTCCTGCTGTGTAATAGAACTGTTTCATTTTCCCTTCTTGTTCTTCTTGCAAAGGAATATTTGGAAACAGTTCCTCTTTGCATCGAAGTACAATACTAGATTGCAATTGGAACACATGACTGTAGAATATTCAGACGGACAATAACGACAACGACCTTTGGGACCGTATACAGGCCAATGCTCCATATTATCAAATCGGACATCTTGTGTAACAGTCAGAGCTGTTGCCTTCCTCCTCTTCTTTTATGGTGGTGGTTTGTCTGTTGAAGGTCTTCCTACTTTACTTTTACCTGAAAATATCAAACCATTGGCAGTATCTGCCCTAAATGACTTTGATGAGGTCTTCTTGTCCAGAGATTCTCTTCGAAAAATGCAGGCAAGCATTTAAAACACTTAGATCTAGAATAAATCCAAACCATCTCATGTACCATCGCCTAGTTTTCATTGGTACTCTGTAGAGCTCTATCAGCATACCAGCAAGATCAACTCCTCCCATGTGCTTGTTGTACTGACGTACATTACTGGGACAGGGCACATCAATTCTTTTTTGATTGCTGTCCCATCGTTTTCCTGTTGAGAGTGGTTGGACACCAAAAAACGAGCTTGCAAGTGCCACGATTTTATAGCCTGCCCACCTTACTAAAATGAGGTCTGAGTGACTGTCCTTCCTGTAGTCATAGCTGACTCGTCATTCAGTAACCGCTTCTCGTCATGTAGAGGACAGTTCTTTATTCAGTTCTTCCTTATGGTGCCCATGGACTCAATGTTTTGATGTTTTTTAAGTATGTTTTAAGTTCAAGGCTGCAAAATAAATTGTCAAAATAAAAGTATTCCAATTCCATTATTTTCACGTCATCAGCAAGATCAGTTATCATCCCCTTGCCAGTATAGGGAAGAAAATCATAGACAACTCTAGACACACCAGCACGAACAAAAATCTTAAAACGCCACTTGTGTGGCTTATTTGAATATATTGGCGCAAATTACCTGCTCTTGTATCTTTATATGCAACCATCTTCTCATCTGTAGAAAGTGCGGACTCTTGTTTCTGCTCACGGCAGTTCTATACAATTGACTCAAGAACAGGTCTTATTTTCAAAAGTCTTTCAGTACAGTTCACAGCATTCTCATTGCTCCTAAAATGCAGGTATCGGCGGAGTTTCTGAAAGCGCTTCAAACTGAAAATGCTGGTGAATTTTTCACAGTTCATTGACTGAGACCAATAGTCAGTCTACTAAGACATAGAAACAAGACCCATGTACATCAGAACACCGAAAAATTGTTCTGTTTAATTTATATTGCTGTTTACTGACGTGTAGTTCGTTGGTCAGAGTTTAAGTTCGTTTCATGCACAATTTTGTCAATTAGTTCTGAATCAAAGAATCTTCTGAAATAACCCAGTGGTGTATTGCCTTCATCAGAAAACACAGGAGAGAGACTTTCTGCCCTAGCAGTTGTATCTTCCTTTACCCACATGTAAGTGACTGCTTTTGTAATTTACTTTTTCACTTGACTGCCACTTGCACTAGAAGGATTCACTGCAGAAGGTCCTTGCACATGTTCAGCTTCTGAGATTTCACTTCCTAAATCAGAATCAGTGTCTGGTATAACTTGGTTATGGAACTGAGATTGACGCTCTGGAATCACTACAGCCTGCCAAAGCTTCGAGTTCAGTGTCATCAGATTCACTTAGATCAGACAAAGCCGGGTTTTCTAGTGGAACTACTATTCCTCTCGCTTTTTCGATTCCATAAAGTATTCTGGGATCCATTGCTAAAAAGCCCCTAAAAATAAAAATATCTTCTCTGTCACACCGTAAACATGTGTAATATACTAATGGCACATGTCCCAACTATAGGCAATGTTGCTCACAGGCAACATAAAAGTTTTATACTACTTACGTATTTCCAAACAAAGATTGAAATATTTCTGCTGTAAACTTACCTCTGGGTATATCTTGCCAGTAATCTTAGCAGTTTTTCTTCAATCTATTTAAATCCACTCTTTTAGAACCAAAATAAGACACCTCTGTTGCTCACACGAGGAGATCTCTGTAACACCACTGCACAAACTGCTATCTCGTGTGGAAAACCTTAAGCTATTACAAAAACTGGCGTTGGCAGTGTATAAAGGAATGTTGCCTGGAGGCAGTAATGCCAGTAAAATGCACTGGGAAGAGTTTGTTGTCCCATAAGGCCAAGGTAAATGTGATGTTGCTTGAAAGCAACACTGCCAAATAAAGGGTTAAACAATATTCCATACACTGCAATCAATTTTCCACCTGCTAGCCAATCAATTGGGTCTTTTTCCAGACAAATTCCTGGAGGGGGAGGGGAGGGGAGGGGAACTGCTGGGGGTGTCCCAGATAGGGAGGGGTTAATTAATTGGTCGATTTAATTAATTAGTCAAATGGGTCCATATCATAAGTGTGCTTGTATTGCGAGACAATTTCCAGAGGGGTGGTGGAGAAGGAGGAGAAGTGGGGAGAAGGAGAGGGAAGGGAGGAGTGTGGAGGGTTTCTTGGAATGACGGATTATCCTCAGATGGTCATAATCCACTTAGCATAATAGTAAGTTAAGGACTCGTCAATCAAAAGAGAACAATAGGTTTTCCAATGAATATATGCTTGCTCCTGATGTAGGCAACCTGCGCTAACAAAATGTGCTGATCCTTTCCTTACCCAACTACTCCTGTTCACAGACAAATGTGAGTTCACTGGGGAGGGACTGTGTTCTGAATTCGCTAAACAGCCATGTCTGGCAGCCAAAAACCCTCATGCTAAGCACATTCCGAGGCTTCGGTGCCTGTTGGATATTTGTTTGTTGGCAGGCATTCCAGACTGTCGTGTAACTGGGCCGTACCTCCTTCCACTCTAACTGGTCTTGCATATCTTATGTTTCTACAAAAGATATTGGGGCCGTTATTGAAAGCTGTGCCTCTGATTGCCCAGCAGGAAATGTGGTTTCAGCATGATGATGCACCAACTCGCTTGTATCGTGCAGTTCGCAGACATCTGAACAAACGATATGGTGACAGATGGACAGGGCGAGGAGTCTTAACACAAACAAATGTGCTTAAGTGATAAACAGGTGTTCCGTTATGTTTCATTTCGAATTGTTTTGTATTGCCTTATGCGTAATTTAATCCCTCAAACAGAAGTGGATGAGTTAAAAATCGAAGTTGAAACCATTGTAGAACTGAAACGGTACATTCCTTTGCATGGGTTTGTACTCAAAATATTCTTTCCTGTCTCCCTTCTACAAGTCCTAGAAGTTTGTCCGAACACCTGGCATTCAGATTTTTAGTTCGACAATCGATCGTTTATATGCTTGGACAGCGTTTTGTGTTTGTTCTTAGTTTTGACAATTATTAGCGAAAAGTGTTTTACCGTGGAACACACTTCAGACTTTCACACTTTAATAGACCTTTACTCCATTTTGTTATTCTATTTTGAAATGACAGCATTCACTTTAGGAGTGGTGCACTTTCTTTCTGAAATTACAATTACTCCGGAAAAGTAAGATTTTTGACAAATGAGAGACTGTTCCAAGATACAACATGGTCATGTACCTAGGTACAAATATCAGTTCAAATCGTTGCAATCGAGAAAAAATTTTGTCAGTAGTGTATTTCTCTATGAGAAATGTCTTACGTTATTACTCTACTACACAAGAATAATCAGCAAGCGAAATCAATCGTTTTATCAAAAACCAGTTAGAAGTTAACAACGATCTGAAATAGAAGCTGTTGCAGCTATCACAAATTTCCCTTTTCGAGACTGGTAACTTCGTTAATACATTACATAAACATACTTCTTTTGCAAATCTCATATACTCCATGGTGCAAGGTCTTCCGTTTGAAGGTACGAGATGGTTTGTGACTCACGAACTATAACTTATTCATCCACACGTTATGTAACTAGTCAAAATTTAACAATATTTTATTCACCACAAAATTCTTTAACCATAGAACAGACAGTATCCTCAAATATCTTTAATATATTACACAACACTAAATATGTAGAACTCGTTATATTTGCAAACCCTGCAGAAAACAAAACCTCAGGCCCCACAACAGCAGCAGTCGAAAATATCAGGAACTACTTACCGCGTCCTCTAGTACGCGTTGCTTCATATAGTTCTAAAATCGGTGACTAACTGAAACACCGACCAAGAAAGAAGATGTGTTTGTAGGTACACTATCCTATGCCCCCCCCCCCCTATTCTCATATTGTCATAAATGGAGCACCAGAAACCGATATTGCTTACATACAGTTGTAGTCAGTTTCGTATTCTAGGATCCCAGTCACATTTCTTTAGAATAGTAAATAGCGTTTGCAGGAGCTCTTTATTTTAGTCTCTGAAAGTACCGGTTCACATGCGATTAACTTTAATCTTCAGCATATACTCGAGAAATGAAGATCAAGTACTTTCAACTAAATTCTGTCCTTCATACAATAAAGCAGCCGCCACAGTGGTATGGAATCAGTCCCCGTGGTCTCACTTCACCCCAATAGACCCCGTCAGACCTTTTTCGTTTTCGATTATAGTGCTTTGCGAAACTCCGGGCCAAAGTAACTTTCACATGTTGTGTCACTGTCAAGCAAAATAGAAATAATTGCTGCTGCATGGTACAGATGGTAACAAAGAAACATGCAATGATACGAACATAACTGACGTTTTTGTTCAAAGACAGTAGTCACATTGCAAAAGGCGGAACGTGTTCTCCATAAAGCATGTGATCACCAAACACAGCTGTGCGTGCTCTGTAACCAGCTCCCAAGCTGGGCACGAGGTTGGTAAGGAAATGTGGTAGAGCGTTCCATTCCTCAACAAGTTTGACTGAGAACTCTGGATGGTCGCTGGACTATGTAGGTGAGCTGCGGTATGCATCCCCAATGCATAACTACGTGGCCCACGGGGTTTAAGTTTGCCGAACATGCACTCATTCAAAGACCTCCTACACCAGTGCTTTCGATGCGATCACGCATTGTCGTCCTTAAAAGTACAGTGATGGTCGCATACAGCCTGAAAAGATACGCATGGGAAACGAATGCAGTGTCACAATGCCGCTGACCTGCGAGTGTACCATGATCAATTTGCCCAACCAACGGTATGCCTCTCCAAAACATAACACGTGAGCGCATCGGAACGATTATATGGAGAATTCTCGTCGTACCCTCATATGGCCAGAAGTGGGAGCACGTAATGCACCCAGGAACGTCGCCGAATTTCAAGATCACTTACTGTCCTCATGTTTTTGAGAAGCAAGACGACCCGCAAATAATAACTATAACCTCTTCTATTCGTAAGCTGTTCATCGCAAGGAGACGGTATTTTCGTTGTGCACAGCGGCCAAAATGAACGATCAGTTACTTAACACAATTCGCTCGTCTTGTATGATTATAGAGATCGTTTATTTATTGGCGAGAGATAGTGATTTCGATTTTCCCTTGGTTTGTATTGTTTCAAGATACAGAGATCACAGCTTCCGCAGCAAAAGGAGGAAAAAAGGTCATGCGGACATATGGCCAGAAATGCGTTCCCAGTGAGGTAGGCCATTTTGATGGCGAAGGTAAGAGATCATTATCAGAGAAGGTATCAATGACACTTGAGAGCGCACCAGACGAATGGGAATGTTCTGCCTCTATCAGTGTTCCAGCTGCACACTCTAGGGGGCGCAATGTTATCCACGAGGGCGGTGCACTCGCACTTTGTTATCAGGGGCAACGGCCGTGCACCGCAAAGTTATGTGTAGACTATGAACGTAACTATACAGCCGATTTTGGTAGGCTTTACGTTAGTCAAATATTCGAATCAGTTACATTTTCTGAAAATTTGAAGCAAGCCATGTTAATAAGCCAGTATCTTTCACTAATACCTCATTTATCGCTTTTGCCAGCCGTTGTGGCCGATCGTTTCTAGGCGCTTCAGTCCGGAACCGCGCTGCTGCTACGGTCGCAGGTTCGAATCCTGTCTCGGGCATGGATGTGTGTGCTGTCCTTAGAACTACTTAAACCTAACTACCCTTGGTCTAGGGGACTGATGACCTCAGATGTTAAGTCCCATAGTACTCAGAGCCATTTGAACCATTTATCACTATCTCTGTTGGTGTCTCGTTGTTTACATTGACAATAATTCATTAAGATCATAAGAAAGAACTAATTCATTGACCAGAGACTGTTGAATGACGGAAGTCTGTCACCTGTCATAATGTTTTTATTGTACACTAGCTGACAGCCGGCACTGTCGGTCGGGGTGTTCACTTTGCTAGTTTTCCACAACGAGGAACCTTGCACGCACACCTGCCAGTAGGCTCGGCGTGGGATGATGCGCTTGGCACAGCTGCTTCGAGTATCTGCACGCCTCTGTGGCGTGGCCTACAACCGTTTGCGCCTCATAGTTGAAAGCTGCCAAAAGCGCTGCCTGGTGTCACTTCACTCGACTTCACTCGACTGCACGAGTGGCTCGGCAGTAAAGAGTCCTACAACGATGCACTCATGTAGGCGCATTCAGCGGCGTATGTCGATACCGTCAGCAAAATATGTTGCTAACAGAGTGAGCAGCAAGGATAAATATAAACATTAAGCACACTCCGGCAGTTCTTCACACATCTTGGTGTTCATGACGTCGGATCTCCCGAATTATGTGTGGCATCATGATATAATTTTGTATGTGCCTTTCGCTGCGAATGTCTGCGAAATTTGTTACGAATAGAGTTAGTAGTACAGAAGCAAATTTCAACATCAGGCATGGTGCGGCTGATTTTCATGCATCTCATCGTTTATGATGCCGCACCTCCTGAATTATGATTGTTACCTGTCAGTAAGGGGTATGTGCACAAACTTTGGTCCATATCAGTCCAGTGGTCTAGGGGGAGATGTGCCACATACGTACATACATCAATTTTTTGTAATATGTGTGGGTTCTTTCCACGTAAACAGTGCTGTTACAATCGTCTACTGTGTGTATCTGAATAACCCAATTCCTTCTGTCCTTCACTTGAGACAGTTCCACACCACCAGTCAGAGACGTTAATCACACCTACCGTTATCTAAGATTAACACAGCTATTTCATGGAGACTACGAAAATATTCAGATTTCGTAAGTCCCCCAAATAAAAAATAAGAGTAGTCATAACAGTTGTGAGAGAACTAGTTCTGTATTTGTTTTTCGCATTTACCACTACATATTTCCCGTGTGTCTTTCCTAAAATACGCTCGTATAGCATATTGAAATAGTACTGTGTTTACGACACAATAAATTCTTTTAAAGCTGAGGGACTCATGAGCTAAATGAAGAAGAGAGTTTCAACTACAGGGTGAGGCATAATAAAGAGCGATTTTTTAAAAGCTGTTAAATAAAGACACTTTTTCTGTTTCATAATCTTAAAATATACGAAAAAGTGTTTTCTGTAACAGTAAAACGTCAGTTACTTTTTCACCGAGTGAGGTGGCGCAGTGGTTAGCACACTGGACTCGCATTCGGGAGGACGACGGTTCAATCCCGTCTCCGGCCGTCCTGATTTAGGTTTTCCCTGATTTCCCTAAATCGCTTCAGGCAAATGTCGGGATGGTTCCTCTGAAAGGGCACGGCCGATTTCCTTCCCCCTCCTTCCCTCACCCGAGCTGGCGCTCCGTCTCTAATGACCTCGTGTCGAAGGGACGTTAAACACTAATGTCCTCCTCCTCAGTTACATTTTCAAGATGTCTTATTATGGCGTCCGCTTAGAAGCACGCATTCCTCCAGCCAGACCTTGTACTGACTCATCACACTTCCTGTCGCATCCACTCTTTCAGGGCTTCAGTTGTTCAAGGTGGGTTATCTTGCTAAACTTTCCGCTTCAGATAACCCCAAAGAAAAAGTCACAAACATGTGACGTCCAGTGAACGAGAGGGCCATGCAATGTACCCATTTCGGGAGGCCATATCATTTGGAAACAAACGACTGACAATATTCATGCTTACTAGCGCAGTGTGGGACGTTGCTCCGTCCTGCTGGAAACATTTACTCCACAACTTGCACACAATGAAGTGAACGATGAGACATAAGTTTTCTAAAACGTCTGCGTATCTCTGCGAAGTCACTGTTACAACTTAAAAATCGTTTGGCCTTATGATCCCTAATTGAAGACATTACGAACCACGCAGTAACTATTGCCCAGTGCAGTGGTTGCTGATGCAGTTCTCTAGTATTAACGTCACTGCAAAATCGAAAGTTCTGCTTGTTCACATAACTGGAGAGACGGAAGTAAGCTTCATCCCTCATCCACAAACGGTTTACAATGTCCTGGTCCCGACTAATCATGACCAAAACTTTTAATCAGAAGCGGCTGCGGATCACATAATCTATTCCCTTAAGGACCTGTACCGTTTAGATTTTGTAGGGGTGAAAGTGCAAATCCTGGGGTAAAATCCGTCCTACCGTTCTCTTTGAAATCCCAAGTTTAGCGCGCGTTTTTGCAACTTCACAGGTTCAAATGGGACCGCGCAAACTGCGACGCGACGCGACTGGGACGCGACACGCGCCTGCGCCAGGTCGCGCGGCTTTGTGGTAGCGGCGCAGTTTCTCGCGCCGCGCGTCACGCGGGTACTGACGGATGTGTGAGGCGGGGAGCGGGAGGGCAGTTCTGCCATATACTCACTTCGGCATGGCGCATACGGACAGTGGAAGTATTGTCCATCCGAAGAGTACGGCCTGTAATGTAAACTGAAGTTTTCTATCAGTGAGCAGTGTTCTTTTTTTCGCTGTTTAAGCGCTCCGTCCATTTTCGTTAGCACGTAATAGTTTTCATTTACATACATATGTACAGTTCTTTTGTTTTGTTTATTCTTTGTCAAAAAACCCAATGCACAGTTCAATAACCGGTGAGCAATTAGCCACTGAAAGTATATCGTCTGCCTCCACAATGTTTTCAGAACGTAAGAAGGGACAGACGATTTACCGTGAGGGTAGTGAATAAGGAAGTAAGGAATATTATAAAATCGTGTCATCTAGAAGCAAGACAGGAAAGTAAAACAAGGTTACCTACTTGCTGCCTCTTATGCTGAAGTATCTCTGCGATCCGTTACAAAAAGCCGGGAAGTCATAATTTCCACAGGTATGACCCCTTTGCGCTCCTGGTAAAAAGCGTCCGAGATAGTAAAACTTACGTACTTCATATCATCATGTGGGTATGGGTCTAATAAGAGACGTTATACTTCGTACATTGCAAGCCCGAAATAGTCGAGAAGCCATCTTAAATAACGATGTTTAATCGGCTCGTCGTGACGAGGAAAAGTATTTCAGTGGTTGCATACACGCTATCAGCGTTAATAAACTAATTACACAACAGGCTACACAAAGGAATTAGTGTCGGTACTAATATAAAAGTAGGAATATCCTGAAAGAGTGTGGTGATATGTAGAAATGTAATGGTGACAAAGGCAGATCTACTTTCATGACAATGTTTTCGGAACGATGTGAACTCTTCCTCTCACAAAGCACACTTGCTGGCTTCCGCATTCTTGTCGATCGATTTATTCCCAGCTGCTGACGATACACTGGCCATTGGGTTGTGCCACGTATCAGTTGTTTACTTTTCTCAGTAACAACTATTTTATTCGCGAACCACGGACTGTCAGTTTGGCAAGGCGTTGGTGAGGAACCGGCATCAGTAGTGTGCGTGGTATCCCGCCTGAAGACCACGCTCTTCATTACTTTGCTATTGCTCAGATAAAGAAAAGGAATAAAACTCCTTTGGTAAGTTTCCATTTCAGTCGCTGGTGTTAAAAATAAAATGGGTTGTGGGATTCAACCAAAATTCCAACAGAATTAGCGATTTATTTTCGTGTGAGTTGTTAACCTCTTCTCATTCGAAGAAGCAACACCATTTGCGAGTAACGGCCACACTTCTCTTGTTGAAGGGTTTGAGAGCACTTCTTTGCCAAAACACAATATGATTTGCATAAACTCATTTTTGCAGCAGTTATTGTGACACACTGTTTCAGAAATCTGTCTCATTAAACAAGTAATTGGCGCTCAGAGAGCCGAATATCTTATCAAAAAACTCATTGTGACGGTTTGTGGCAACATAAGAGAAGAAATTTCATGTTTACTTTCATATTAGGACACTCTTGTCTCACTAGCTGTCGATAACTCTTAAAAAAATAGTCAGTGGAATGAAAAAAAATAAATAGGGAAGTGTAACTACTGATATACCGTGATAGATAAGAAAGCTCAGTGTGTTTACGACGTGGCAAAGTGTGGTTCAAATGGCTCTGAGCACTATGGGACTTAAAATCTGAGGTCATCAGTCCCATAGAACTTTGAACTACTTAAACCTAACTAACCTAGGGGCATGACACACATCCATGCCCGAGGCAGGATTCGAACCTGCGATCGTAGCTGTCGCGCGGTTCCAGACTGAAGCGCCTAGAACCACTTGGCCACACCGGCCGGCGTGGCAAAGTACTCTCCTCCTTGTGTCGTCATTCGCCAAAATCTCGTTTCGATGTCTCGAGCGGTTTAGGAAATACCAGTGATGTAGGAATATTTCATTCCCGTGGCGTAAGATTGGGAGTGAATGCGCTACATGGGATCCATTTTCTCGAAATCGAAGACAGATGGAGACCTCCTCCTAAGTCTAAACAAAAATTTAATATGTTAGCTGAATTTCATACACAGAAACATATGGTGTAATACGCACCAAACGCTAAATCATAGCGTCCCCTATTTTTCATTGCAAACTTTTTGAGTTTTGCGTAGTGACTTACTAAAATGTGTAGATCCCAGTAAGCATGACCATTAGCGAGATGATGGGCACTTGGCCAAGACGTTCACACATAAAGCTACAAGTACGGAAAAAAATCAAATATTTTCAGTGAATAGTTTCTGTAAATTATTAGAGAAAGATAAAAAGGTGCGCGCGCTTCGGTTCTGTCATTGCAGAGCGTCGCCAGTCGGCGCGTGCTAAGTACGGTGTACGTGTCGCAATATGCACTGCAGCCGCGCGACTCGTGCGGCACGTGCGTGTCGCGCTGTAGTGTCGTGTCAAGGCACACGTGCTATACGCGTTTCATTTGGCGTACACGTTCGATGTTTTTCAGGCGAGCGCACAGTTTTTGGTTTCCCAGTTGGCGCCGTCTCCTCAATGTTCCCCAGCCACTTTTTAATCGCCCAGGCAGGTGCACCGGCCGATTTCGATTAACGCTGAAGTGGTTGCGGATTGCACGACGTGCTAGCTGGTACGAACTACCGTTTTGATAAAATGCTTTGACAGTGTACGCTCCATTATGACTAAATGCTATTTCGCGTCAAACGTAACTGAAGCTATCCCCTCCACCTCTATCCGACGCAGCTTGATTCACTCGCTTTTTAAAATCGCTCGATATTATATCTCACTGTGCATAAAACTATAAAAAGGTAGCACGTGCAAGAATGTAATGAATCATGAAGAAATCCCAAGAAAGATCATCGAAATGCCAGCAAGATTATTAACGAAGTAGACGCCTTGTGATTAACCGAAGAACCTTAACTTGGAAGCCACGGTCACATTATTTGCTACTTGTGGATGTCTGCTCATGTCCGAGAAAAGTGAACTAATAATACAAATTAAGCCAATAATACTGAAGTAGCCAGATCAGTTATTCATGTTTTCCGAGTGAGCTACGTGGTGTGCTTACAATTTAAAGCCACAGTGGCCACAAGACGGCAGCCTTTTCTGATGAACGGAGTGCTCCAGTATTCATCTACAGACAAGAAAACGAAGTAAACGCGCTCTCATACGGCTTCTATTTGACTTTCTCTGCAGGAAAGCCACAACAAACAACAAGACTGAAAGAATACTTGCATTAAGGTATATGTCCATTCGGTTTGAATGTTTCTTGTTTTGTCATATTTTGCCTGATAAAGAGGTGATAGCTCGAAACGCGTTGCAATATTAAATAAGTTAAGTAAGTGAACTGGTAGGAATTTCTGAAAAACCTGTTTGTAAAGTCCTGTGATAATATTCTTTTGTACTCGCTTTCGAAAGATGTATTCGAATCCAGACCGATTGCTTCGGTTTACGCTTTCGACGGCACCACCTCAGAATGGGTTTTTGATGTCGCCGTAGAGAACGTCACAACTACTTCTCACCTCAGTTGTGTACAAAACGGTGAGACCCCGAGTGAGTAAACAAAAGAGTTACTATAACGGATTCAGTTTTTAGACTACAATAACGCACCGATAACTGATTACCGCCCGAATGCACGGTTATAGGTTGCGGGACTGAATACACGCAAAAATTAACAGCAGAAACGAATCGCCTTACGTAACAGGTTAAAGAGTGACTGATACGGCGCACTCGGAGTGGCTCTTAAAAACAGTGTAAATTACCAGTCTGTGTGAGAGGATCTCTTGAAAAATACTCAGCCAGTGAGCAACTATGTTGTTGCACTATACGAAAGGTATCGACTGGCTTTATTACCTAATTCTGCCTGAAGTAAAACGTGTGAAAATGTAATTTTATTTACGTTTTGTACTCCTAACACAAAGTACCTCTTAGAAAGCCACCAAATGATTTTATAAAATAAGGGCAACAAAATATATTAGGAAAATACTTTAATCGGTCTTCATGAACAACTCCATTAGCCACGATACACTTCTGGCTACATTTATAAAGCTGGAACTGTTCTTCGGACAGATTGAAGCATTACCGCCACACTACTTCGGATGTCTGTTCGAATACTAACCACACAGCTATACCCAACTACCGTAAAGGCTACCTAAACCGTTCTGGATTGAACTATTAGTACTACGTTTTTTTGAGGATCAAACTCAATAGCCACGAGGCTAACGATGTAGCTTGTATTCTTATGGGAAACGATTTCGATAAAGGAGAAACCACGAATAGATCTTACATCAAACCTCCTCCATCCTTTCTGGTGCGATAGAAACGCTTGCATATAATTTTATATGCAGGGAACAAAACCAGATCTAGACGTAGGCTGGAAAAAAGTTAGCATAAATCAAGAGAACCACCGACAACGTTAATAAATATTGAAGGCATCTTATATTCGTCACTCTTCTTTTAACCTGTAGCGCAAAGTGTCGAATATTTCGAGGTGGGGCTGTCCATCAAAACAAGGGAAAAAAATCCATTACACGTGGATCGGGAAACGCATACTTTCTGTGATCTGCACACTAGTCCATAGGAACCGTCCATCCTGATATCCGTTAATGACATTTCTCATATGAGGTGCTCAACGTGACGTTCCTCCAATATCAATGTATCGCTCTGATCCTCAGCTTAAGAGATCACGCACTCTCCGAAATACGCTTGCTTGTTGTTGCGTCGAAGACGCGATCCTGTAGTGTCTGGGTATCGTTGACCGGCGTGGCGTCGGCTGAAATGTTACAAGCCATCTGGGTTGCCTCCATCCATTGATAAACTAACACCATCCGCTCCTTATGACGGAGAAATGCTGGAACACGATTCTCATCACTTTATTAAACTCTCATTACTATACTTGATTTTCACTATTGTGCCTGATAAAAATTCCAGAGGTTGTGTGTCTTAACTTACGTCACTTCAGCTGAGAGAATTCGTGGGAAACTCGGAGTTGGTTTCCCCAGGAGTTGTAGAACGTCCGAGGCACACAACAATGGGAATAAGGGAGGGACAGCCAGCTCACCGCTCAAAGCATTGAGTCCCCGGTTATAAGTGCGGCAGGGCAGCTACATTGGAGCCCGCAGGGGTCACGCGCCGTTTGGAGGAGGGTGGGATCTTCGGTGTTGCGTGCGCTACTGGCGGCTAGCAGGTCTGAGTCTCAAGACCCGGCGTTAATTGCTTAGCTTTCTGGGATTGTGACTCGCGACGTCGCGCCAAAGGTACCCAGTGCTGCCGCTAGGTGTCACACTCAGCGAGTAGGCACCAGAGAGGGAGAGAGAGAGAGAGAGGGAGGCCAACGCCGCGACTGTGCGGCAACCGGGTTTCTCTCCAAAAATGTAGCGGCACATACGAATTGATGACAGCCAAGCGCAAAATCTGTTGTTGTACCTCTGACACTGAGGCAAGAACGTAAGATCAAATTGCGGAAAATGAGGTAGTAAACGAGTTTTGAAGTATTGTACGCTTACTGATTCTATAATGCACCTCCCTAGAGCTATTTACGCTAACAGTGTATACAGTTCTGTACAGACATAGTAAAAATGTACATACATCAAAAAAGTTTCGCATCACCTCGGCTCCAAGAGCTCCGGAACCTGTACACAAAATTGGAATTGAGATCAACATGAATATCCTTTGCACCCTTTTTATTGCTAATGAAAGTCAGGCATTGCATCTTGTACCACCATACAGGGACACCTTCGGAGGTGGTGGTCAACGTTGCTGTACACACCTCTCCCTCTAATAGCCAGTAGCACGTCCTATTGCATTGATTCGTGCCTGTATTCGTCGTGGCATTTTAGCCATAAGTTCATCAAGGCACTGTTGGTCAAGATTGTCCCACTTCTCTACGGCGATTGGGCGTAGATCCCTGAGAGGGTTGGTGCGTCACGTCTTCCATAAACAGCCCTTTTCAATCTATCCCAGACATGTTCTATAGCGTTCAAGTCTGGAGAAGGTGCTGGCCACCCTAGTCGAGCGATGTCGTTATTCTGAAGAAAGTCATTCACAGGATGTGCACGATGGGGGCGCGAACTGTCGTCCATGAAGACGAATGCCTCGCCAATATGCTGCCGACATGGTTGTACTATCAGTCGGAAGGTGGTATTCACGTATCGTACAGCCGTTACGGCGCCTTCCATGACCACCAGCGGCGTACGTCCGCCCTCCATAATGCCATCCCAAAAGAGATGGGAACCTCCACCTTGCTGCACTCGCTGGACAGTGTATCTTGAGGCATTCATCCTGACCGGGTTGCCTCCAAACACGTCTCCGACGATTGTCTGGTTGAAGGCATATGCGACACTCATCGGTGGATAGAACGTGATGCCAATCCTTAGCGGTCCATTCTGCGTGTTGTTGGGCCCACCTGTACGGTGCTGCAAAATGTCGTGGTTGCAAAGATCGACCTCGCCATGGACGTCGGAAGTGAAGTTGCGCATTATGCAGCCTATTGCGCAAAGTTTGAGTCGTAACAAGACGTCCTGTGGCTGCACGAAAAGCATTATTCAACATGGTGGCGTTGCTGTCAGAGTTCCTCCGAGCCATAATCCGTAGGATGCGGTCATCCACTGCAGTAGTAGTCCTTGAGCGGTCTGAACGAGGCATGTCATCGACATTTCCTCTCTCTCTCTGTATCTCCTCCATACCCGAACAACATAGCTTTGGTTCACTCCGAGACGCCTGAACCCTTCCCTTGCTGAGAGTCCTTCTTGGCACAAAGTAACAATGCAGACGCGATAGAATACGGTATTGACCGTCTAGGCATGGTAGAATTACAGACAAGACAAGCCTTGTACCTCCTTACTCGTGGAATGACTGGAACTGATCTGCTGTGGGGTTTCCAGCTATTTTGGTGGAACGAATTATGTTTGCAGAAACAAAATAATATAGTCACATAAAACTCTCAGAGTTCATGTGAATAAAGTGAAAGAGCAAATAAATATCGTGATAAGCATCCTTCACAGAAATAGATTATAGTACTTAAAAATTCAAAAGGATAGACTGTATCTGCAGAACTATCTGCTGGTCAACTGCAAATGTGTATTGATTGCCCTTTTTGTACATACTCTAGTCACTGTGAATGTCGAGTATTTCTTTTTTTTCCATTACATGGAGAAACGAACATATAAAACGCACCAGTATTACTGATGGAACCTTCTGGCAGATTATTCTAGTTCTGAGAGGACGTTTCATCGCAGCGCACTCTCTGCTGCAGAGTGAAATTCTTTCTGGGAGTTTTATTAGTATAGACAAGTCATTTCACATGTCTGAATCAAATTTTAATTTATTTGATTTGACTCAAATAAAATCGTATTTTCATTAGAATATTATAATTCAGTATTTCCAGTTGACAAAATAATACAATATTAATACAATTAAAGAAACTACTGAAAATGAGGTTCTAACCTCGAGACTGTTTCAATATGAAACTCAAATACTTACGAATAGATTTGTATTTAACTGAGCCGGAAAAATATCTCCATTTTTTTAGAATTAACGTTTTTGAGTTTTTTAAAATTGTCACGTTGTTTTAGTAAACTGATGTCTGGGCACAGATTTTCGAATTACATAAATGTAGGTAAAGGAAATCGAACAGGGCCAGTCCACAAGCTCCGCTAGCCACATAACAACGTATATATACGCTCACAAGCGTAAAATCTATACCAGCTGCTGTCTGAGCAGGATGAAAGCACATACAGAGCGCATAACAAATCCGGCAATAACTCACGCATTACAGTCATTTTCACTCCTTGAAGAAGAAAGTTTTTCCGAGTCTGACATCCAGTGGCACACATAGTGACGTCCCGAGTCACGACCCCAGGAAGCTCAGAATTTGACGCTCAGTGTCTTACCCGGTAACATCTGGAGAGAACTGACCAGTTCTTGACGAGGAGCGGCCTGCTGCTGTGTGAACCTGACCTGGTGGGGGTTCCAGCGGCGTTTGCTTGGCTTGTTGGAAATTCTGAGTTGTTTATACAAGGCTCTGATTCGTCTGCTGTCATTGGACAGAAGTACATAACGTTTTACCTGATATGCTTGTTGCCATGACGGCCCAAACTGAGGAGTTGGATGTGGATGATCGAACACTCTTGGGTCGATCGTCGTAGAGGAGACTTCTCGTGCTCGATCGCTGAGGGGGGGCGGGGGGGGGGGGGCGATCATTCTAGTGTTCTGCACTGGGAAGTCGTCCGACAACTTAGCTCGGTCCACAAGTTCCTTGGGGGCGCAGATCTCGTGTTGACGCACATCTTAGTGTTTACAGGCCCTTTGCTGTTCCTTATCCGTATAAACGATTTGCGAGACAATCTGAGCAGTCGCTTAGGTTGTTTGCAGATGACGCTGTCGGTTATCGACTAATAAAGTCATCAGAAGATCAAAACACATTGCAAAGAAATAGATAAATGGCTCTGAACACTCTGGGACTTAACATCTGTGGTCATCAGTCCCCTATAACTTAGAACTACTTAAACCTAACTATCTTACGGACATCACACATATCCATGCCCGAGGCAGGATTCGAACCTGCGATCGTAGCGGTCACGTGGTTCCAGACTGTAGCGCCTAGAACTGCACGGCCACACCGGCCGGCAAACAAATTGCAACGACCATAAATAACGAAAAGTGTGAGGTCATCCACATGAGTGCTAAAAGTAATCCGTTAAACTCTCCGTCACACGATAAATCAGTCAAATCTAAAGGCCATACATTCAACTAAGTACCTAGTAATTACAATTACGAACAACTTAAATTGTAAGGAACACACAGAAAATCATGTGGGGAAGGCTAACCCAACACTACGTTTTATTAACACGCGATCTAGTGTTGCAAAGATGGTAGCATGTTTTGCATCATCGCGAAATAGGGGGGAGAGTGTCACTGAAATGATGGAGGATTTGTGATGGAGATCATTAAAACACAGGCATTTTTCGTAGCGGAGCAATCTTCTCACGAAATTCCAGTCACCAGCTTTCTCCTCTGAATTTGAAAATATTTTGTTGACGCCGATTTAGATAGGAAGAAACGATCACTATGATAAAATAAGTTAAGTCAGAGCTCGTGCAGCCGGTCGTTGTGGCCAACCGGTTCTAGGCGCTTCGGTGTGGAACGGCGCTTCTGCTACGGTCGCAGGTTCGAATTCTGCCGTTGGCATGGATGTGTGTGTGGTTAGGTTCGTTAATGTTTAAGTAATTCTAAGTCTTGGGGACTGATGACCTCAGATGTTAAGTTCCATAGAGCTTAGAGCCATTTGAACCATTTGAAGAGCTCGTACGAAAAAGATGTAGGTGTTTGTTATTTCCGCGCGCTATACGACATTTGGAGAATAGAGAATTTTGAAGGTGGTCCGAAGAACCCTCTGCCAGGCACTTCAACGTAATTAGCAGAGTATCGATGTAGATTTGGATGTAGATCGAGATGGCTAGTGATTGGTGAGCACACTGTAGCGGCACCAATTCGTCTGGGAGCTTACCATTTTATAGTTGTACACCACCGCAGTACCGTAAGATTCCAGATACGAAGAAAGGTTCTTTTCATTTTAGTCCCGACAAGGAACCACTACATAGTAAAATTCAGATTCGTAGGGTTTATTCACATTGTAATGACACATTCCGACGCAGAGACATACAACACCTTAAAGGCTGCGTCAAAGATCAAATTGAGAGGGATGTAGAATATAATCTCTGTAATGTTCATATTGGATTCGCTTTTGTTTCATACTCCAAGAAGGAGCTAAGAGACACTTTCGATTGTTGCCTTGTGGAGGACGGACGTAATTTCGGACTGTGCGGAAAGGCAGCCATGTTGTTAGTAATCATGATTTGTGCGACGAGCAGAGCAAGTCTTATTGTCTTGTGAATAAATAATTTTCGTAACACTTCGATACTTCTCACTATTTTTTAAAGTGACGTAGCATTGTATTTCCTTGGTTTCCACCGTCTACGTGAAGTGAACCGATGCCGATTTAGGAAGGTACACACGGTCAACAAAGAGAAGAACGTCGAGGGCGACTAATGAATTAATATTGTGGCAGAAGGACTAATTCTACGTCTAAGGTGAGAACTCTGATTAAATCAACAGTGACGTAGAATTCAAAAATGTAATTAATCGGAATGGTAAATTATATTACAGGCATATTTCACGCAGCACTGAATTTGTCCGCATTCAAGCTGGTCAATACAGCCCGTAAAAAAAGAAAGGCCTTTCAAAAATTCTGAAGTTACAATTCCATGTCCACAATTTTTCCTCTTTACAAAAAACCAATAAATTTAATTTTTTTATTTATTTCGCCTCAACATCGTGGAGGGAATGTGCAGCATGAACACATTATCCTTCCCTGGACATTATGATTTTGCTGATTGTCAATATTAGTCTAACATGATAGACAGTTAGTCTATTGGTTTTCTTGTGTACTAAGAAGACTTTTTGCAATAAATCACCAGTTCATTTTTTACTTGAATTTCATTTAAAGAATTTAGTGTTCCTTTCATTCGATTTGCATTATTAATTGTTTTTAAAATACAGTTATTAAGTAATTTTATACAAATTGTTCACCCTAGGACCTCATGTAAGGGCCAAATTTCAAGTAGCATATTTCCATTGTATTATGTATATCAAAACTGTATCTAAAGGGATTTGTCAGAGTCTAAATAGTCTCCGACTCTGGTAACGATTTCTAATTTCACATACATGTGGTACTGCAAGACTAACGCCTTGAACTGTTCCCATAACCAAAACTACAGAGCACTGAAGTCGAGGGAACAGGGGACCAAGGTGTGCCCCCTCCGCCCCAACCATTCCAAAAGACATGAAGCGTCAGCATCCGATATTCACACACATTGCAGATGAAATGTGACATAATGCATAAACCACATCGGTAGTCTTTACTGATGTGGTACCTCCTCAGACAAGGTAAGCAAAATGTTAACAAGAAGTTGACGATAATGAGCTCCATTAAATGTTTGGAGTAGGATATATGGCCCTAGTAACTTATCACCAAGAATGTCTATCCATTAGTTGACGGAGAAATGAGGTTGATGTACTCTTTGTACACCAGCATACGGGTTTTCATAAGCCCACACGTGCTGAGTATGGAAGTTCACAGCACGACCCTTTGTGAACCGCACAGGATCAGAGAAATAAATTCTTCGTCGAAAACAGTGGACCTGCAGCACGCTTCTGTATGGGCCAATGACACAACTATGATAGGCTATCGTGGTCCTCTGGCATTAGTGCCTGGATGTGTTGAAGGTGTTACGGATACAGCAATAGCTCAAGCAGTACCAGCCGGACAACAGGATGACTTATGCCTTCTGTTGGTGTCAATCGCCAAATACCCACACTGCTGTTGCACGTCTTTCGTCCAGAAAATCTGGTATGTCCTCCTGCATCTGAGGTGTGTGAACTGACTCATTCCGTCCACTATTCGTCTTTTGGAAGCTAGAAAATCCGTGTCCTTAAGAAGCCGAAAACTTTGGGTCAACAACTTATCGCATGGTACTCTGCAACATGGGTATTTTTCTGCGTAGTGGGAACGTGCTTACGGGCTATTTCCAACTGCTAACCCATAGCAGATAATTATATCCGCCATGTCACTTTAGGAGTAGTACGCTTCCATTGTTAACAAGCAGAGGAGAAATGGAAAATTTACCAACCCATTCGTGCACAGTGCATTACAAATATCACAGTGACAGTAAACATTGCGATATGACTTACAGGGACTAGATGTTTGTTTGTGAACACATGTAATGTAGAATAAAGTGATGCAATTCTGAAATATACTTAAATGCCATACTCTAAATAAATAAATGCGATACATACTTATTGTTAAAAGCAATTTACTACAAAATAACACACACTAACAACGCTAAAACTATAGTACATGCAACACAACTGCCTGTAGATTACCCAGTGCTCAGACTTGTGTACACTGGAGTACGTCAATACGGAAAGGCACGTACAGTAGTGAACGCTATTGACGGATCATGGGTTGGGGTTCGGTTGTTTGGGGAAGGAGAGCTGACAGTGAGGTCATCGGTCTCATCGGATTAGGGAAGGACGGGGAAGAAAATCGGCCGTGGCCTTTCAAAGGAACCATCCCGAAATTGGCCTGGAGTGATTTAGGGAAACCACGGAAAACCTAAATCAGGATGGACGGACGCGGGATTGAACCGTCGTCCTCCCGAATGCGAGTCCAGTGTGCAAGCCACTGCGTCACCTCGCTCGGTTCACGGATCATGGGGACAGCACCTGTGGCCATACATCATTTGTTTATTTAATATCTATCTTGCGTGTCAGGCGGACATATTCACACCCGAACGTCTTCAGCCACTATGGACAAGTGTAGAGATCTCACAAAGTATGCATTTCCAGACCCACGTTCAAGGTGTTTTTTTTTTCTTGTTCTTGTGGTTGGTATCACCTATCAAAATATTTGCCACTATTTCTCCAATATTCTGTGTAGGTATTCCACCCAAGAGTCTTCAGGCGCATTTGCTCTGGTGTTCCGACAGATATTTTCAATTTCGTGTTTGGAATGTGTAGGTGGAGTCAGTCGAAATTAATACTGTTCATTACGCCTGTCATGATGTGCCACTGTCGCCGCAAAGCGTCGGTTTGTTCCCGGTAAAAAAAAAAAAAAAAAAAAAAATTTATTTTCAAAGCGGAATTTCACGTACCCATTCGGATGGACGGGCCACAAACTAGTCTACAACGTTTTTCGCTTCATCCATTTGTATTAACAGGAGCGGGAAAACTCTAAGAATAACCGATACTCTAACAGCGACAACAAGGCCCTGGCCCAAATTGATAGCTACCGCCACTCTCCGTTTTCCAGTTTTCCTGCTAATACGTATCGCTAAAACGAATAACAAGCTGGACTCATCTCGGGCCGCTCTATCGAATGAGAATGTAAAATTCCGCTTCAAAAAGCATTTCGCGTGTAACGGAAACAAACCGAAGCTTTCCTTCGACGTGATGACCAGTACACGTTTGGACTGACTGCATCTACACATTAAAAATATCTACTGAAAAGCCAGAAGAAATGTGCCTGAAGACTTTTAAGAGAGACATCCGGTACATTTATACACTGAAGTGGCAAAAGTCACGGAGCACGTCGTAGCATCGTGTCGGACCTCGTTTCACCCAGTACAGAGCATCATCTCCGTGTGGCGTGTACTCAAAAAGTCGACAGAAGTCCCTTGCAGAAATATTGCACGCTGCCTCTGTAGCCACACATAATTACGAAACGCTGCCTCACCTGTAATCGAACACAGGCAGATGCAGCTCAAGTGCGTTCTGGGTGCTGATATTCTAATAGAGGTGGTGATATCTGGCATAAAAGCTGAAACCTTACTGCCTGCAGTCTACTGTCACAAATCGTCCCGTGTGCTGGATTTTTCCACGTGTAGAACATTCGCACTTACCTTGCTCAGAGATCCGTCCTGTTCCGCACCATTCTGTCGCGAGAGTTCCCGCCACTCATTGTCGTTAAGTGGATTATGTTGTGGATCAGCGGGTTCGATTTTCTCCAACTGTGGTGGTCCCGCCAAGGCATTCCTATTCTGCTCACGGTCCCCTCATGAGCAGTCTCTGCTTTCGTGGTGTAACGTTTTCTGGCAGCACGCATCCAAATTGAAAGTTAAAAGAACATTTCGATGTATAATGTTCATTGCAACAAATAATTTATATGTGTTTCTGTTAATTGTATTTCAAAAGGACATTTAAAAGATAATTATGAATTTTGCTATTATAAATGATTATTCAAAGACTGTTAAATACTATCTGTGGCGGAGGATGTGAAAACCGCTACAGAAGAAAGGATATGTTATCAAAAACGACAAAGACTGTACAAAAATTAGGTAAGATATAAATTGGCAATTTATTGTAGTAGAATCGCTTGCCTTCTGCACAGACTAAATGGGAGAGGAACCCGCAACGTTGCATTAGGCTATTACGTAGTCTTCATTTGTCATAAGTCGATGATCGACGCCATTTGTAGCTGGGATTGTAAACGGTGTGTAAAGATTTTAATTGTTTCTGTTAAAATATATTTATCTAGTAAAATCTGTTTGTCACAATTACTGCAAAGTTCGCACCGGACATTACCCATTTTATTTTAGAATTTCCAGCATTTTATTGGATATCGCTGGCAGTACGGAGCTGCGCCGTGAGCGAGCATTCTGGAACAGCGGCAGATTAAAATATACCATCGCAATAACGACCACATCCTAAAAAGGGTACAGGTAGAGGTGAACGAAAATAAAAAAGTGTTTCTTTTCACAGCATTCCATACGCAGAATACAAAGAGATAGTAGATTTTATCTTGTGCATTCACAGGTGGATACAAGCTGCAGCTCTTTTAAATTTTCATTCAAAATTAGGAACATATCGTGAAGTGTATTTAAAAGTGGATAATTCTTCAGGAGAGCTTACAAATATAAAAAAGAATTCATAAAGTAAAGATAGTCTTATGCTTCAAAGCTAGTCGGGCTATATCCAGTAAACAAAAATCCAGTGCAACGTGAAAATCTTTGCTAAGTTCGATGGAAAATAATATTTTCATTCTTGTACAAACAGCAGTAGTCCTTGAATAAAAATTAAACTTGAATCATTATTTTGGGAACATTCAAAGAAATTCGTCTTTATTAATCTGCAATAGAATATTTCATACCTAAAGTAATAATCACAGATAAAAAATTTATTGCAACCTTTGAAAACTCCCTTTAGAAAAATTTATGAATGATTGTGCTGATAATCTCCTTTATGTTATTTGATTTTCAAACAGCTGAGCAAAACTCAACGTACTCAGACATTTCTCTTTACTTACTCTGATCATCACTAAACGGACTCACAATATTTTAGCGCAACGCAATCTGACTTATAAAATCCCTACAAAAGAATGGCCCCGACTAACAATAACCTATACCTTTCATGAATCACTAACCTCATAAAAATCTTCCTTACTCGAACTACTGCAATATAGCGAGCGCCAGTACTGCCAGCTACATAAAAGATTCTAACTATTGAAGGCACTAACTAGATATCAAGTCCTACAAATTTACTCTGATGAACACACGTCCAGATCATCCGCTCTCAAAACTCTGTCATCTCTCTCCCCACATCCAACACTGCTGGCGGCTCACCTCCAACTGCGCTACGCTAAGCGCTGTTCACATCCAACTGCCCAACACTACAATAGCGAATATTTCAACAATGCCAACCAGCCACAGACTGCACACAGCATAATCAGTGATTTTCATACAGAGCGCTATGTGGCGTTACCAACATAAAAACCTAAACAGCCTACTTACACCTTTCATTTCTCATGTCCATCCATGTATATGTTAAGTTCAATCTCAACGGTTTCCCAATCAAATTAAACGCAGAAAACAAAGTTTAAAACCAAACGGTCAGCTCCCGAATAATTAAAACAGACAGAAAGGCATTAAAGTGGTTTCTGATCCCACTGCTTCCAGGGTTTTGTGATTGCGTTCGCGTGTCTCTTCATTCCTGTTCTGATTTGCCCTATTTTTTTCTATTCCCCAGTTGTTCCCAAATCACCGCCACCCGTTATTGCTATCACCACTCAGCTGATCCCAGCCCCTGTAATCGGTCTCACTACGACCGCCCGTTGTTGTCGCTACTACATCTACATTTATACTGCACAAGCCACCCAACGGTGTGTGGCGGAGGGCACTTTACGTGCCACTCTCATTACCTCCCTTTTCTGTTCCAGTCGCGTACGGTTCGCGGGAAGAAAGACTGCCGGAAAGCCTCCGTGTGCGCTCGAATCTAATTTTACATTCGTGATCTCCTCGGGAGGTATAAGCGGGGGGAAGCAATATATTCGATACCTCATCCAGAAACACACCCTCTCAAAACCTGGACAGCAAGCTACACCGTGATGCACAGCGCCTCTCTTGCAGAGTCTGCCACTTGAGTTTGCTAAACATCTCCATAACGCTATCACGCTTAATAACCCTGTGACGAAACGCGCCGCTCTTCTTCGGATCTTCTCTATCTCCTCCGTCAACCCAATCTGGTACGGATCCCACACTGATGAGCAATACTCAAGTATAGGTCGAACGAGTGTTTTGTAAGCCACCTCCTTTGTTGATGGACTACATTTTCTAAGGACTCTCCCAATGAATCTCAACCTGGTGCCCGCCTTACCAACAATTAATTTTATATGATCATTCCACTTCAAATCGTTCCGCACGCACACTCCCAGATATTTTACAGACAGAAACGCATAAAAATGGTTTTTGATCCCACTGCTTCCAGGGTTCTCGTGACCGCGTACGTGTGCCCCTTGATTCCTGTACTGATTTACACTACGTTTTTCTATTCCCCAGTTGTTCCCAAAGGAACTAGGGTGGCCGCGTACGGTCAGTCACTCTGGTCTAGGTTTTCGACTGCGCCCGCAACTGGAATCGTGCGTTTGCGCACCGAGTGACTAGATCGTATACTTAGACACATACTCCCCCAAATCGTACTCGAACTCTTATTGCACCGCTTTAAATGCTTCCAAATCATCCTTTCATTTTGCAAAACGATGAGATATCAGTCCCCTATAACTTAGAACTACTTCAACCTAACTAACCAAATGACATCACACTGAAGCGCCTAGAACCTCATGGCCACACCGGCCGGCTGCATTTGGCAGCTGGGATGATGTGACACAGTTGGGTTGGCATTATAGTCAGGCAAATACTGATCAGCTCTGTTTCTCCGAACGTATAAAACAAAAATTGATTAGCCTGTACCATGTGTTCGAGCAAACGGGCGGCGCTCGTAAATCCAGAATATTTAAAGAAGAGTATTACGATAATAATGTGTGGGCTCGTGCAGCCTCCGACCAGTAGGCTGAAAGGAATGTGTGTGAGTGAATTCCTAAAGTATCAAATTGCAGAGATCATCACTTACACTAACCCCAACTAAGAGCAACACACAACCCATGCAAGAGACAGGACTCGAATCTCCGGCAGGAAGGACTCTCAATCAGTGAAATGCGCCTCAAACCTCATGGCTACTCCGCCCGGCGCTGAAAGGAAAGCCTGCCGAAATTCCCTTACTGTCGCACAACGCCGCGATCTGGTCCTCATTGGCATGGCAGGTTCCCCTGCTAAGAAACAACGCACGAATCCAGTAGTGTGTGCTGGGCCACACTGGGGAAAGCACAAATTCGAACAGTTCCGACCAGGCATAGGGTGAATTCAGTTAACCGAGTTCAGGAACAACTCAAACTCACGTAGTGAAAGGAAATGCTTAAAACAGAAACTTTGCCTTTCTCTCGCGAAGGTCTGTCCTCCGCCGCGAAAGCCTCCCGCAACATTGCTTTCCCTGTAATCGCACTTATCCTCGCGTTCCGAGTCCCTCTTTGCACTTTATTCCCTGAGGCTCCAACTCCATCAGCCCCTATACATCTACATGTACATGGATACTCTGCAAATTATATTTAAGTGGCTGGCAGAGGGTTCATCGAACCCCGCTCGACCGTTACGGTTGCAGGTTCGAATCCTGCCTCGGGCATGGATGTGTGCGATGTCCTTAGGTTAGTTAGGTTTAAGTAGTTCTAAGTTCTAGGGGGCTGATGACCTCAGAAGTTGAGTCCCATAGTGCTCAGAGCCATTTGAGCCATTTCATCGAACAACCTTCACAATTCCCTATTATTCCAATCTCGTATAGAGCGCAGAAGAAACGAACATATATATCTTTCAATGCGAGGTCTGGTTTCCCTTATTTTATTATGCTGATCGTTTCTCCCTATGTTGGTCTCCGTCAGCAGAATATTTTAGCATTCGGAGGAGGACGTTGGTGATTGAAATTTCGTAGGAAGCTTCCTCTGCAACGAAAAACGCCTTTGTTTTAATGATCTCCATTCCAAAGCCTCCAACATTTCAGTCACACTCTCTCCCCTATATCGTGATAATACACTTTTTCGATGCACCCCGTCAGTCCTATGTGGTAAGGATCCCACACCGCACAGCAGTATTCTAAAAGATAACGGACAAGCATAGTGTAGGCAATCTCCTTAGCAAATGTATTACACTTCCTAAGTCTCCTGCCAGTAAAATGCAGTCTTGGGTTAGCCTTCCCCAGAACATACTCTGTGTGTGACTTACAATTTAAGTTGTTCGTAATAATAATTCCTAGGTATTTACGACCTTTAGATGTTTCTGATTTTTTGTGTAACCGAAGTTTAACGGATTACGTTTAGCACTCATGTGGATGACCTCACACTTTCCGTTATTTAGGGTCAATTGCCAATTTTCGCACCATCCAGATACCTTTTCTAAATGGCTTTGCAATTTGTTTTGATCTTCTGATGACTTTATTAGCCGATAAACGACAGGGTCATCTGCAAACAATCAAAGACGGATGCTCAGATTGTCTCCCAAATCGTTTATAGAGATGAGGAACAGCAAAGGACCCTGGAGAACGCCAGGAATCACTTCTGTTTTACTCGATGACTTGCACCTCCAAACTCTGATAGGAACCTAATTGGTATACACTCTGGGCCAGAAGACATGCGTTTATTAAGTAATTCAAGTTGCTTCACTACTCCAAGGATATCTACTTCGACGTTACTCATGTTGACACCTGATCTTGTTTCGAATTCTTGAATATTTACTTCGTGTTCCTTTGTGAAGGCATTTCGGATAACTGTGTTTAGTTGCTCTGTTTTGGCAGCACTGTCTTCGATAGTATCTCCATTGCTATCGCGCAGAGAAGGCATTGATTGTGTCTTGCCGCTAGCATACTTCACATACGAACAGAATCTGTCTGAATTTTCTGCCAGGTTTGGAGATAAAGTTTCGTTGTGAAAACTATTATAAGCATGTCGCATTGAAGTCAGCGCTAAATTTCGAGTCTCTTTAAAAGATCGCCAATGTTGGAGATTTTGTTTCCGTTTAAATTTGGTATGTTTGTTTCGTTGTTTCTGCAACAGTGTTTTGACGAGTTTTGCGTACCAATGAGGATGAACTGCGTCGTTTGTTAATTTATTTGGTGTAAATCTCTGAATTGCCGCTGATACTATTTCTTTGCATTCAAGTCACATCTGGTCTGCAGTGACATTATTAATGTGGAAGGAGTGGAGGAAGATGTTATGTGAATTTTTATGTGCTTTTTTGAACAGGTATATATTTCGTTTATTTGTGGAGGACTTGGGGGTCTGGGTACGTTCAATAATACCAGTATCCGTTTTAATCCACGTTACTAGTTGAGGATTATTCCATGTTAACAGGTAAAGCGCGGTTTTCACAACCTTTTACTATTCATGAAGTAACTGCTCGAAATAGTTGTCGGAGAAAGCGTTTAGCAAAATTTCGGATGATGTTTTATGCGTACCTCCGGAATTAAACATGTATTTTCACTAACATATCGAGGATAGATTAAAGGCACCACGAACTATATTTGTATGAGTCGGGTACGCGTTTGAAATTAAACTCAACTCGTCTTTCAACCTTTCAGCTACTGTATGTTGGAACACGTGAGGCAATACTGACCTTACGACTTATCTTAGAAGAAAGATTAAGAAAAGGCAAACCTACGTTTCTAGCATTTGTAGACTTAGAGAAAGCTTTGACAATGTTGACTGGAATACTCTTTTTCAAATTCTAAAGGTGGCAGGGGTAAAATACAGGGAGCGAAAGGCTATTTATAATTTGTACAGAAACCAGATGGCAGTAATAAGAGTCGAGGGGCATGAAAGGGAAGCAGTGGTTGGGAAAGGAGTGAGACAGGGTTGTAGCCTCTCCCCGATGTTATTCAATCTGTATATTGAGCAAGCAGTAAAGGAAACAAAAGAAAAATTTGGAGTAGGTATTAAAATTCATGTAGACGAAGTAAAAACTATGATGTTCGCCGATGACATTGTGATTCTGTCAGATACGGCAAAGGACTTGGAAGAGCAGTTGAACGGAATGGACAGTGTCTTGAAAGGAGGATATAAGATGAACATTAACAAAAGCAAAACGAGGATAATGGAATGTAGTCAAATTAAATCGGGTGATGCTGAGGGAATTAGATTAGGAAATGAGACACTTAAAGTAGTAAAGGAGTTTTGCTATTTAGGAAGTAAAATAACTGATGATGGTCGAAGTAGAGAGGATATAAAATGTAGACTGGCAATGGCAAGGAAAGCGTTTCTGAAGAAGAGAAATTTGTTAACATCGAATATAGATTTATGTATCAGGAAGTCGTTTCTGAAAGTATTTGTTTGGAGTGTAGCCATGTATGGAAGTGAAACATGGACGATTACTAGTTTGGACAAGAAGAGAATAGAAGCTTTCGAAATGTGGTGCTACAGAAGAATACTGAAGATAAGGTGGATAGATCACGTAACTAATGAGGAGGTATTGAATAGGATTGGGGAGAAGAGAAGTTTGTTTCACAACTTGACTAGAAGAAGGGATCGGTTGGTAGGACATGTTTTGAGGCATCAAGGGATCACAAATTTAGCATTGGAGGGCAGCGTGGAGGGTAAAAATCGTAGAGGGAGACCGAGAGATGAGTACACTAAGCAGATTCAGAAGGATGTAGGTTGCAGTAGGTACTGGGAGATGAAGCAGCTTGCACAGGATAGAGTAGCATGGAGAGCTGCATCAAACCAGTCTCAGGACTGAAGACAACAACAACATCATCTGAATTTGGAGGTCGGTAAAAGGATACAGTTATTATTTGATTCCGGTTGCCAAGAATGTCCTCTGTGCATACTAATTCGCAGGAACTGTCTACTTCAATTTCGGGACAACCTGCTTTGAGGTGAGCCACACGTTTCTTCAAGTCACGAGCTACGTATCGTCCCCTCTGGACCAGACCTGGGTGTTGCTCACAGTAGCCGGCAGTCTGTTGCTTTATCGCCACCGCCTGCGGCCGAACTGGTGCTCGCTGTCTCTGCGACGTTAACTCCCGGCTCTCGGCAGCTCTTAGGAACAGGAACTCGGGCGCAGCAAAAGACAAAGTACGTATCGCGCTGATTCTCTGCTCTGCCTGACCCTTCGTGGCTTCCAAACGCCCGGCAGCCGCTCTCTCAGCTCGGGACAGTAGCTCTACGCGTTCACTTTGGGACAGCCACGAACGTCGCCATAACCCTGTTCTCCTGTTCTTCGAGCACTCTGTTTAGCGGCAACTGCTCGCTTTCAGCTTCACAGACGCTTCTCGACGACCCTCGACGTTTTCGCTAACTCGATCGCTATTTCATCCCGTAGCATCTTCTAAAGTCATTCGCTTTACTTTCCACGTTCCGTTCGAGCTTAAGATTCGCAGCTTCTAAGTCATCAAATAGCTTTTCATTCACTTTCCTCGGCTCATTAAATTTCTCTTCAGTCCCTTCGTGAGTTCACCAACCGGCACAGAGGTTGTTTGAGAACAGCGGAAAAAAAAATTTGCATGCAGTTAATGCAATACTAAATCTAACCATAGTACATAACATCGTTAAATGAACCTATATAATTAATCAATGGATTGTGAATTTGGCACATTAGTTCTACTCATTCCGCTCTCTGGGTACTTCGTTATCACTGTCTTTTTGTGCAGCATATAAAAATCAGGCTAATATTTCAAAGAAAGAAGCAGTTAAGAGCATCGAGTTGCAAGTCTGGCAGCTATTTGGTGCGTTGTGAAGTAGTTAGAGGACACACGATTTGAGTTTTCATGAAACACATTTATTCAAAAATAGCCACAAAGAATTATGGGTGGACATTCTGAAGATATACTTAAGTTGTGCCTGAACACGAAATAAACTAATCTGATCTGGCAAGAAGAAATTACATAGCGCAATTTAACTATGCATACGTGAGGGAAAAGAGAGGAAAGGGAACAGAAACATATGACTTCAGTTATCCAATCAAGCTTCACACGAAAACGACGAAATTCAGAGGAACAATACCTGCATTGCCTGCATGCACTAACATCAAAGGGGTTTACACCGATTGAAACATCTTGTTACAGCAAATACACCACCTGAGAATTCACGCAAGCATCATGAAAAGAAGTCACCTGAGTTGCACATCCAACTGTTTCAAACAGATGTGAGTGAAAATCGCTAAATGTATAAATCAATGAGAGTACACCACTGTAACAACGAATAGATCATGAATCACACCGAATTCATAATAAGACCATCAAGGCGGAAGGCCCCAATGATTCGAGAAACATATGGCCCCCATTAAACAAAGGCAGCTGCTACACGTTCCCACAAAACACGGAAATGCAGTAACGCAAATATTCACCCATAACTTATCAGTTAAAATTACACGGAACAACTATTGAGATTCAGTAATAGAGCGCAACGCTCACAGAATAAAGACAACTCGAGATCACAGCAGAAAATAGAACATGCGATAAACTACAATACATAAAAAGAAATATCGCACATACACGAAAACACAAGTTCTGTCATATTCACAAAGCTTTAAAGCACATTAACTCAGGCTAACCATATCCCGTAGAGCGCATTGACACAACAATAGTAGAAAGGAACAAAGCAAACTCCGGACACTGACAAAATCATAGACTCAAGCATCCTATTAAGAGCAATATAAAGCAAGAAGTAATCGAAACACTTCATTCAGGCCAAGAGCTTTTCCGAACGGCTCCACGCATGAAGGCCGCGTTTGAAGCTACGACCTATCTCATCACTGGCAGGAGAGGGCTCACTTAAGAGCACAGCTACATCCACCGAGTTCAGTCCGGAACCGCGCGACTGCTACGGTTGCAGGTTCGAATCCTGCCTCGGGCATGGATGTGTGTGATGTCCTTAGGTTAGTTAGGTTTAAGTAATTCTAAGTTCTTGGGGACTGATGACCTCAGAAGTTACGTCCCATAGCGCTCAGAGCCATACATCCACCGACAGCCACCGCTCGGCTCGGAGCGCATGGGAAGCCCACACGGGAAACGGACAATACCAACTTGACAACCACGAAGCTGTCGAACAGCACCGATAGAACTCTTTGCCCACGTAAGAGGTACAAAATTGGTTATCCTGTGCTTCTAGCAGACGAAAAGCAGCTCAAGTACCAAATGCAAGACAAACCTGAAAAGACACATAAAAAGACCTGGTCACACAAGATAGGCTAATGGACGAACTTTATAAATATGGGTCTCGATTACACATGATATATAAATGGATCAATTAAGGTACTGACATACTGATGCGCAGAACGAGTTGCTTGCACTTAACGTCAGATTATCACTGAAACTTCTCAGTCCTTCTGGGACAGTTAGTAGAACCAACTGCAGACAAACAGAATCAAACAGGGCAACAGTCTTATCAAGCGACTGTACACAGACATTTCAACGTTTCATAAACACACTAATTATAATCCTTCATGCAGTGATTTATGCGTTTCCTCCTGTTGAGTTACGGGGTACTTTTAATGATATGAGCGTCCACTGTCTACATCTATATGTACATGGGTAGACTGCAAATCACACTTAAGTGCTTGGCAGAGGGTTTATCGAACCACCTTCACAATAATTCTCTATTATTCCAATCTCGAACAGCGTGGTGGAATAACTAACACGTATATCTGTCAGTGCGTGCTCTTATTTCCCTTATTTTATTATGATGATCGTTTCTCCCTATGTAGGTCAGCGTTAACAAAATATTTTCACGTTCGGAGAAGAAAGTTAATGACTGAAATTCCGTGAGAAGATTCCGCCGCAACGAAAAACGCCTTCGTTTTGATGACGTCCTCCCCTAACTGTGTATCATGCAGTGACACTCTCTCCCCTATTCTATATTAATACAAAACGAGCAGCGCTTCTTTGAAGTTTCTCGATGTACTCCGTTAATTCCATCTGGTAACAATCCCACACCGCGCAGCAGTACTTCGAAAGGAGACGGACAAGCACAGTGTAGCTAGACTCATCAGTAGATCTGTTACATATTCTAACTGTTCCGCCAAATAAACGCAGTCTTTGGTTTGTCTTCCCCGCATCATTTTCTCTCTCTTCTTTCCACTTAAGTAGTTCGTAACTGTAATTTTTAGGTATTAATTTAAAATTACGGCTTTTAGATTTGATTTATCGTGTAGCCGATGTTTAACGGATTCCTAGTAGCACTCTTGCGGATAACCCCACACTTTTCATAGCTTTGCGCTAATTGCCAACTGCCAACTTTCGAACCATACAGATATCTTTACTAAATTGTTTTGCAACTGATTTCGATCTTCTGATGACTTTACTAGACATTACCTACAAACAGTGATCGTAGATGGCAGCTACTCATGATCGCAACAGAGTTTCACTGGACACGGGGAGAAGAACATTTTTCCATAACACATCCGTCAGTAGTTCCCTTTGATGAACAGGATGTGCTTCACTTCAGCAACTGTTTCATTTCTGCACTACAATAGGATGTCTCACGGAGACCTAGGAGCTATAAAGGGCTTGGAAAATCCCTGTCGGCTAGTCTCATAGTCTTTTAACCGGAGATGCTTATTTTGCTGTAATTGGTTTTGTGGAACCGAGAATTCATGCAGACTTTTCCCCATGGGAGTAATGTCTCAAACTTTCTACGCTTTGATCGATGCCTGGAAGACCAGTAGTAGGTTCCGAAGCACATCTGGAGGCATTCTGTTATCTGTGGACTTTCAGAGTATTGATAAAACACAGAAATTGCATAGGGGTTGAATACAACATGCACAATGCGGACTTTTCATCATGGGAGTAACGTCTCAATCTATCTACGCTTTGATATGTTCCAGGAAGACCAGTAGTAGTTTCCGAAGCACATTTGGAGGCATTCTGTAATCTGTGGACCTTCAGAGTGTTGATGAAACACAGAAATTGCATCGGGATTGAATATAACAGTCACCATGCGGACTTTTCTACATGGTAGTCATGTCTCAAACTGCCTACGCAATGATCGTTCCCTGGAAAACAAGTAGTAGTTTCCGAAGCAAATCTGGAGGCATTCCATAATCTGTGGACCTTCTGAGTGTTGGTGAAACACAGAAATTGCATCGAGATGGTATACAAAATTCACCATGCGGACTTTTCTCCATGGGAGAAAAATCTCAAACTGTCTATGCTTTCATCGTTCCCTGCAAGACCAGTAGTAGTTTCCGAAGCACATCTGAACTCATTCTGTAATCTGTTGACCTTCAGTGTGTTGATGAAACACAGAAATTGCATAGGGATTGAATAAAAAAGCCTCCATACGCACGTTTCTTCATGGGAGTAATGACTCAAACTGTCTACGCTTAGATATTTCCCTGTAGGACCAGTAGTAGTTTCCGAAACACATCTGGAGGCATTCAGTTACCTTTGGACCTTCAGAGTGTTGATGAAACACAGAAATTGCATCGAGATTGAATACAACATTCACCATGCTGACTTTTCTCCATGGGAGTAATGTCTTAAACTGTCTATGCTTTGATTGTTCCCTGGAAGACCAGTAGTAGTTTCCCAATTACATCTTGACTCATTCTGTAATCTGTTGACCTTCAGTGTGTTGATGAAACACAGAAATTGAATCGGGATTGAATACAAAAGCCTCCATACCCACGTTTCTTCATGGGAGTAATGTCTCAAACTGTCTACGCTTAGATATTTCCCTGTAGGACCAGTAGTAGTTTCCGAAGCACATCTGGAGGCACTCTGTAATCTGTGGACCTTCATAGTGTTGACGAAACAGAGAAATTGCATTGCGATTGAATACAACAGGCACTATGCCTACTTTTCTCCGAGGGAGTAATGTCTCAAACTGTCTACGCTTTGATCGTTCCCTGGAAGACTAGTAGTAGTTTCCGAAGTACATCTGGAGGCATTCTGTAATCTGTTGATATTCAGTGTGTTGATGAAACACAGAAATTGCATAGGGATTGAATACAAAAGCCTCCATACTTACGTTTATTCATGGGAGTAATGTCTCAAACTGTCTACGCTTTGATATTTCACTGTAGGAAAAGTAGTAGTTTCCGAAGCACATCTGGAGGCATTCAGTTATCTTTGGACCTTCAGAGTTTTGATGAAACACAGAAATTGCATCGAGATTGAATACAACAGGCACCATGCGGACTTTTCTCCATGGGAGTAATGTCTCAAACTGTCTACGCTTTGATCGTTCCCTGGAAGACTAGTAGTGGTTTCCGAAGCACATCTGGAGGCATTCAGTAATCTTTGGACCTTCAGAGTGTTGATGAAAAGCAGAAATTGCATTGAGATTGAATACAACAGGCACCATTCGGACTTTTCTCCATTGGAATAATCTCTCAAATTGTCTACTCGTTGATCATTCCCTGGAGGACCAGTAGTAGTTTGCGAATAACATCTGGAGGCATTATGTAATCTGTGGACCTTCAGAGTGTTGATGAAACGCAGAAATTGCATCGACCTTGAATAGAACATTCACCATGCAGACCTTTCTCCATGCAGTAATACTGAAATTGTCTACTCTTTGATCGTTCCCTGGAAGTCCAGTAGTAGTTTCCAAAGAACAACTTAAGGCATTCTGTAATCAGTGGACCTTCAGAGTGTTGATAAAACACAGGAATTGCATCGGGATTGAATATAACATTCACCATGCGGACGTTTCTCCATGGGAGTAATGTCTTAAACTGTCTATGCTTTGATCGTTCCCTGGAAGACCAGTAGTAGTTTCCGAAGCACATCTGGACCCATTCTGTAATCTGTTGACCTTCCGGGTGTTGATGAAACAAAGAAATTGCATCGTGATTGAATACAAAAGTCTCCATACGCACGTTTCTTCATGGGAGTAATGTATCTAACTGTCTACGCTTAGATATTTCCCTGTAGGACCTGTAGTAGTTTCCGAAGCACATCTTGAGGCACTCTGTAATCTGTAGATCTTCATAGTGATGATGAAACACAGAAATTGCATCGAGATTGATTACAACAGTCACCATGCGGACATTTCTCCATGGGAGTAATGTTTTAAACTGTCTACGCTTTGATCATTCCCTGGAGGACCAGTAGTAGTTTCCGAAGAACATCTGTAGGCATTATGTAATCTGTGGACCTTCAGAGTGTTGATGAAAAAAATAAATTGCTTCGCGATTGAATACAACATTCACCATGAGGACTTTTCTCCATGGGAGTAATGTCTCAAACTGTCTACGCTTTGATCGTTCCGTGGAAGAACGAGTAGTAGTTTCCAAAGCACATCTGGAGGCATTCAGTAGCCTTTGGACCTTCAGAGTGTTGATGAAACACTGAAATTACATCGAGATTGAATACAACAGGCACCATGCGGAATCTTCTCCATGGGAATAATGTCTCAAACTGTCTACGCTTTGATCGATTCCTGGGAGACTAGTCGTGGTTTCCGAAGCCCATCTAGAGGAATTCTGTAAGCTTTCGACCTTCAGAGTGTTGATGAAACACAAAAAGTGCATCGTGATGGAATCAACATTCACCATGCGGACTTTTCTCCCTGGGAGTAATGTCTCAAACTGTCTACGCTTTGATTGTTCCCTGGAAGACTAGTAGCAATTTCCGAAGCAGATCTGGAGGCATTCTGTAATCTGTGCACCTTCAGAGTGTTGATGGAACACAGAAATTGCATCGTAAGGGAATACAACATTCACCGTGCGGACTTTTCTCCATGGGAGTAATGTCTCAAACTGTCTACGCTTTGATATTTCCCTGTAGGAATAGTAGTAGTTTCCGAAGCACATCTGGAGGCATTCAGTTATCTTTGGACCTTCAGAGTTTTGATGAAACACAAAAATTGCATCGAGATTGAATGCAACAGGCACCATGCGGACTTTTCTCCATGGGAGTAATATCTCAAACTGTCTACGCTTTGATCGTTCCCTGGAAGACTAGTAGTGGTTTCCGAAGCACATCTGGAGGCATTCAGTAATCTTTGGACCTTCAGAGTGTTGATGAAAAGCAGAAATTGCATTGAGATTGAATACAACAGGCACCATTCGGACTTTTCTCCATTGGAATAATCTCTCAAATTGTCTACTCGTTGATCATTCCCTGGAGGACCAGTAGTAGTTTCCGAATAACATCTGGAGGCATTATGTAATCTGTGGACCTTCAGAGTGTTGATGAAACGCAGAAATTGCATCGACCTTGAATACAAAATTCACCATGCAGACTTTTCTCCATGTAGTAATACTGAAATTGTCTACTCTTTGATCGTTCCCTGGAAGTCCAGTAGTAGTTTCCAAAGCACAACTTGAGGCATTCTGTAATCAGTGGACCTCCAGAGTGTTGATAAAACACAGGAATTGCATCGGGATTGAATATAACATTCACCATGCGGACGTTTCTCCATGGGAGTAATGTCTTAAACTGTCTATGCTTTGATCGTTCCCTGGAAGACAAGTAGTAGTTTCCGAAGCACATCTGGACCCATTCTGTAATCTGTTGACCTTCAGTGTGTTGATGAAACAAAGAAATTGCATCGGGATTGAATACAAAAGTCTCCATACGCACGTTTCTTCATGGGAGTAATGTATCAAACTGTCTACGCTTAGATATTTCCCTGTAGCACCAGTAGTAGTTTCCGAAGCACATCTGGAGACACTCTGTAATCTGTGGATCTTCAGAGTGATGATGAAACACAGAAATTGCATCGAGATTGAATACAACATTCACCCTGCGGACTTTTCTCCATGGGAGTAATTTCTCAAACTGTCTACGCTTTGATCGTTCACTGGAAGACCAGCAGTAGTTTCCAAAGCACAACTGGAGGCATTCTGTAAACGGTGGACCTTCAGAGTGTTGATGAAACACAGAAATTGAATCGGGATTTAATACAACAGGCACCATGCCGACTTTTCCCCATTGGAGTCATGTTTCAAACTGTCTACGCTTTGATAATTTCCTGGAGGACCATTAGTAGTTTCCGAAGCACATCTGGAGGCATTATGTAATCTGTGGATCTTCAGAGTGTTGATGAAACACAGAAGTTGCATCGGGTTTGAATACAACAGGCACCATGCTTACTTTTCTCCATGGGAGTAATGTCTCAAACTGGATACGCTTAGATATTTCCAGTTAGGACTAGTAGTAGTTTCCGGAGCACATCTGGAGGCATTCAGTTATCTTTGGACCTTCAGAGCGTTGATGAAACACAGAAATTGCATCGAGATTGAATTCAACAAGCAGCATGCGGACTTTTCTCCATGGGAGTAATGTCTCAAACTGTCTACGCTTTGATCATTCCCTGGAGGACCAGTAGTAGTTTCCGAAGCACATCTGGAGGCATTATGTAATCTGTGGACTATCAGAAGGTTTATGAAACAAATAAATTGCATCGGGATTGAATACAACAGGCACCATGCGGACTTTTCTCCATGGGAGTAATGTCTCAAACGGTCTACGACTTGATCGTTCCCTGGAAGACTAGTAGTAGTTTCCGAACCACATCTGGAGGCATTCAGCAATCTTTGGACCTTCAGAGGGTTGATGAAACGCAGAAATTGCATCGAGATTGAATACTACAGGCACCATGCGGACTTTTCTCCATGGGAGTAATGTCTCAAACTGTCTACGCTTTGATCGTTCCCTGGAAGACTAGTAGTCGTTTCCAAAGCACATCTGGAGGAATTATGTAATCTGTGGACTATCAGAAGGTTTATGAAACAAATAAATTGCTTCGGGATTGAATACAACATTATCCATGAGGACTTTTCTCTATGGGAGTAATGTCTCAAACTGTTCCCGCTTGGATCGTTCCCTGGAGGACCAGTAGTAGTTTCCGAAGCACATCTGGAGGCATTATGTAATTTGTGGACCTTCGGAGTGTTTATGATGCAAATAAATCGCATCGGGATTGAATACAACTGGCACCATGCGGACTTTTCTCTATGGGAGTAATGTCTCAAATTGTCTACTCGTTTATCATTCTCTGGAGGACCAGTAGTAGTTTCCGAATAACATCTGGAGGCATTATGTAATCTGTGGACCTTCAGAGTGTTGATGAAACGCAGAAATTGCATCGACCTTGAATACAACATTCACCATGCAGACTTTTCTCCATGCAGTAATACTGAAATTGTCTACTCTTTGATCGTTCCCTGGAAGTCCAGTAGTAGTTTCCAAAGCACAACTTGAGGCATTCTGTAATCAGTGGACCTTCAGAGTGTTGATAAAACATCTGGACCCATTCTGTAATCTGTTGACCTTCAGTGTGTTGATAAAACAAATAAATTGCTTCGGGATTGAATACAACTTTATCCATGAGGACTTTTCTCTATGGGAGTAATGTCTCAAACTGTCTACGCTTTGATATTTCCCTGTAGGAACAGTATTAGTTTCCGAAGCACATCTGGAGGCATTCAGTTATCTTTGGACCTTCAGAGTTTTGATGAAACACAGAAATTGCATCGAGATTGAATACAACAGGCACCATGCGGACTTTTCTCCATGGGAGTAATGTCTCAAACTGTCTACGCTTTGATCGTTCCCTGAAATACTAGTAGTGGTTTCCGAAGCACATCTGGAGGCATTCAGTAATCTTTGGACCTTCAGAGTGTTGATGAAAAGCAGAAATTGCATCGAGATTGAAATCAACAGGCACCAATGCGGACTTTTCTCCATGGGAGTAATGTCTCAAACTGTCTACGCTTTGATCATTCCCTGGAGGACCAGTAGTAGTTTCCGAAGAACATCTGTAGGCATTATGTAATCTGTGGACCTTCAGAGTGTTGATGAAAAAAATTAATTGCTTCGGGATTAAATACAACATTCCTCATGAGGACTTTTCTCCATGGGAGTAATGTCTCAAACTGTCTCGGCTTGGATCGTTCCCTGGAAGACCAGTAGTAGTTTCCCAAGCAAATCTGGAGGCATTCTATTATCTGTGGACCTTTAGAGTGTTCATGAAACACAGAAATCGCATCAAGATGGAATACAAAATTCACCATGCGGACTTTTCTCCATGCGAGTAATGTCCCAAACTGTCTATGTTTTGATCGTTCCCTGGAAGACCAGTAGTAGTTTCCGAAGCACATCTGGACTCATTCTGTAAACTGTTGACCTTCAGTGTGTTGATGAAACACAGAAATTGCATAGGGATTGAATAAAAAAGCCACCATACGCACGTTTCTTCATGGGAGTAATGTCTCAAACTGGATACGCTTAGATATTTCCAGTTAGGACTAGTAGTAGTTTCCGGAGCACATCTGGAGTCATTCAGTTATCTTTGGACCTTCAGAGCGTTGATGAAACACAGAAATTGCATCGAGATTGAATTCAACAGCACCATGCGCTCTTTTCTCCATGGGAGTAATGTCTCAAACTGTCTACGCTTTGATCATTCCCTGGAGGAACAGTAGTAGTTTCCGAAGCACATATGGAGGCATTATGTAATCTGTGGTCTATCAGAAGGTTTATGAATTAAATAAATTGCATCGGGATTGAATACAACAGGCACCATGCGGACTTTTCTCCATGGGAGTAATGTCTCAAACTGTCTACGCTTTAATCGTTCCCTGGAAGGCCAGTAGTAGTTTCCGAAGCACATTTGGACGCATTCAGTAATCTTAGGACCTTTAGAGTGTTGATGTAACACAGAAATTGCATAGAGATGGAATACAACATTCATCATGCGGACTCCTCTCCATGGGAGTAATGACTCAAATTGTCTACGCTTTCTTTGATTCCTGGGAGACCAGTAATAGTTTACGAAGCACATCTGGAGGCATGCTGTAATCTTCCGACCTTCAGAGTGTTGATGAAACAAATAAATTGCTTCGGGATTGAATACAACATTATCCATGAGGACTTTTCTCTATGGGAGTAATGTCTCAAACTGTCTACGCTTTGATATTTCCCTGTAGGAACAGTAGTAGTTTCCGAAGCACATCTGGAGGCATTATGTAATCTGTGGACCTTCGGAGTGTTTATGATGCAAATAAATCGCATCGGGATTGAATACAACAGGCACCATGCGGACTTTTCTCCATTGGAATAATCTCTCAAATTGTCTACTCGTTTATCATTCTCTGGAGGACCAGTAGTAGTTTCCGAATAACATCTGGAGGCATTATGTAATCTGTGGACCTTCAGAGTGTTGATGAAAGGCAGAAATTGCATCGACCTTGAATACAACATTCACCATGCAGACCTTTCTCCATGCAGTAATACTGAAATTGTCTACTCTTTGATCGTTCCCTGGAAGTCCAGTAGTAGTTTCCAAAGCACAACTTGAGGCATTCTGTAATCAGTGGACCTTCAGAGTGTTGATGAAACACAGAAGTTTCATCGGGTTAGAAAACAACAGCCACCATGCTTACTTTTCTCCATGGAAGTAATGTCTCAACATGTCTACGCTTTGATCGTTCCCTGGAAGACTCGTAGTAGTTTCCGAAGCACATCTGGAGGCATGCTGTAATCTTCCGACCTTCAGAGTGTTGATGAAACACAGAAATTGCATCGAGATTGAAATCAACAGGCACCAATGCGGACTTTTCTCCATGGGAGTAATGTCTCAAACTGTCTACGCTTTGATCATTCCCTGGAGGACCAGTAGTAGTTTCCGAAGCACATCTGGAGGCATTCAGTAATCTTTGGACCTTCAGAGTGTTGATGAAAAGCAGAAATTGCATTGAGATTGAATACAACAGGCACCATTCGGACTTTTCTCCATTGGAATAATCTCTCAAATTGTCTACTCGTTGATCATTCCCTGGAGGACCAGTAGTAGTTTGCGAATAACATCTGGAGGCATTATGTAATCTGTGGACCTTCAGAGTGTTGATGAAACGCAGAAATTGCATCGACCTTGAATAGAACATTCACCATGCAGACCTTTCTCCATGCAGTAATACTGAAATTGTCTACTCTTTGATCGTTCCCTGGAAGTCCAGTAGTAGTTTCCAAAGAACAACTTGAGGCATTCTGTAATCAGTGGACCTTCAGAGTGTTGATAAAACACAGGAATTGCATCGGGATTGAATATAACATTCACCATGCGGACGTTTCTCCATAGGAGTAATGTCTTAAACTGTCTATGCTTTGATCGTTCCCTGGAAGACCAGTAGTAGTTTCCGAAGCACATCTGGACCCATTCTGTAATCTGTTGACCTTCAGGGTGTTGATGAAACAAAGAAATTGCATCGTGATTGAATACAAAAGTCTCCATACGCACGTTTCTTCATGGGAGTAATGTATCAAACTGTCTACGCTTAGATATTTCCCTGTAGGACCAGTAGTAGTTTCCGAAGCACATCTTGAGGCACTCTGTAATCTGTGGATCTTCAGAGTGATGATGAAACACAGAAATTGCATCGAGATTGAATACAACAGTCACCATGCGGACATTTCTCCATGGGAGTAATGTTTTAAACTGTCTACGCTTTGATCATTCCCTGGAGGACCAGTAGTAGTTTCCGAAGAACATCTGTAGGCATTATGTAATCTGTGGACCTTCAGAGTGTTGATGAAAAAAATAAATTGCTTCGGGATTGAATACAACATTCCCCATGAGGACTTTTCTCCATGGGAGTAATGTCTCAAACTGTCTACGCTTTGATCGTTCCCTGGAAAACCAATTGTGGTTTCCGAAGCAGATCTGGATGCATTCTGTAATCTGTGGGCCTTCAGAGTGTTGAAGAAAGATAGAAATTACATCAGGATAGAGTACAACAGGCACCATGCGGACTTTACTCCATGGGAGTGATGTCTCAAACTGTCTACGGTTTGATCGATTCCTGGGAGACCAGTCGTAGACTCCGTAGATTCTGAAGGACATGTCGTGGCATTCATTAATCTGTGGACATTCAGAGTGTTGATGAAACACAGAAATTGCATCGGGATTGAATACAACAGGCGCCATGATGACATAACTCCATGGGAGTAATGTCTCAAACTGTCTACGCTTTGATCGTTCCGTGGAAGAACGAGTAGTAGTTTCCAAAGAACATCTGGAGGCATTCAGTAGCCTTTGGACCTTCAGAGTGTTGATGAAACACTGAAATTACATCGAGATTGAATACAACAGGCACCATGCGGAATCTTCTCCATGGGAATAATGTCTCAAACTGTCTACGCTTTGATCGATTCCTGGGAGACTAGTCGTGGTTTCCGAAGCCCAGCTAGAGGAATTCTGTAAGCTTTCGACCTTCAGAGTGTTGATGAAACACAAAAATTGCATCGTGATGGAATCAACATTCACCATGCGGACTTTTCTCCCTGGGAGTAATGTCTCAAACTGTCTACGCTCTGATTGTTCCCTGGAAGACTAGTAGCAATTTCCGAAGCAGATCTGGAGGCATTCTGTAATCAGTGCACCTTCAGAGTGTTGATGGAACACAGATTTTGCATCGTAAGGGAATACAACATTCACCGTGCGGACTTTTCTCCATGGGAGTAATGTCTCAAACTGTCTACGCTTTGATCATTCCCTGGAGGACCAGTGGTAGTTTCCGAAGAACATCTGTAGGCATTATGTAATCTGTGGACTATCAGAAAGTTTATGAAACAAATAAATTGCTACGGGATTGAATACATCAGGCGCCATGCGGACTTTTCTCCATTGGAATAATGTCTCAAACTGTCTACGCTTTGATCGTTCCCTGGAAGACTAGTAGTGGTTTCCGAAGCACATCTGGAGGCATTCAATAATCTTTGGACCTTCAGAGTGTTGATGAAAAGCAGAAATTGCATTGAGATTGAATACAACAGGCACCATTCGGACTTTTCTCCATTGGAATAATCTCTCAAATTGTCTACTCGTTGATCATTCCCTGGAGGACCAGTAGTAGTTTCCGAATAACATCTGGAGGCATTACTTAATCTGTGGACCTTCAGAGTGTTGATGAAACGCAGAAATTGCATCGACCTTGAATACAACATTCACCATGCAGACTTTTCTCCATGTAGTAATACTGAAATTGTCTACTCTTTGATCGTTCCCTGGAAGTCCAGTAGTAGTTTCCAAAGCACAACTTGAGGCATTCTGTAATCAGTGGACCTCCAGTGTGTTGATAAAACACAGGAATTGCATCGGGATTGAATATAACATTCACCATGCGGACGTTTCTCCATGGGAGTAATGTCTTAAACTGTCTATGCTTTGATCGTTCCCTGGAAGACAAGTAGTAGTTTCCGAAGCACATCTGGACCCATTCTGTAATCTGTTGACCTTCAGTGTGTTGATGAAACAAAGAAATTGCATCGGGATTGAATACAAAAGTCTCCATACGCACGTTTCTTCATGGGAGTAATGTATCAATCTGTCTACGCTTAGATATTTCCCTGTAGGACCAGTAGTAGTTTCCGAAGCACATCTGGAGGCATTATGTAATCTGTGGATCTTCAGAGTGTTGATGAAACACAGAAGTTGCATCGGGTTTGAATACAACAGGCACCATGCTTACTTTTCTCCATGGGAGTAATGTCTCAAACTGGATACGCTTAGATATTTCCAGTTAGGACTAGTAGTAGTTTCCGGAGCACATCTGGAGGCATTCAGTTATCTTTGGACCTTCAGAGCGTTGATGAAACACAGAAATTGCATCGAGATTGAATTCAACAGGCAGCATGCGGACTTTTCTCCATGGGAGTAAGGTCTCAAACTGTCTACGCTTTGATCATTCCCTGGAGGACCAGTAGTAGTTTCCGAAGCACATCTGGAGGCATTATGTAATCTGTGGACTATCAGAAGGTTTATGAAACAAATAAATTGCATCGGGATTGAATACAACAGGCACCATGCGGACTTTTCTCCATGGGAGTAATGTCTCAAACTGTCTACGCTTTGATCATTCCCTGGAGGACCAGTAGTAGTTTCCAAAGCACATCTGGAGGCATTATGTAATCTGTGGACTATGAGAAGGTTTATGAAACAAATAAATTGCTTCGGGATGAATACAACATTATCCATGAGGACTTTTCTCTATGGGAGTAATGTCTCAAACTGTTCCCTCTTGGATCGTTCCCTGGAGGACCAGTAGTAGTTTCCGAAGCACATCTGGAGGCATTATGTAATCTGTGGACCTTCGGAGTGTTTATGATGCAAATAAATCGCATCGGGATTGAATACAACAGGCACCATGCGGACTTTTCTCTATGGGAGTAATGTCTCAAATTGTCTACTCGTTTATCATTCTCTGGAGGACCAGTAGTAGTTTCCGAATAACATCTGGAGGCATTATGTAATCTGTGGACCTTCAGTGTGTTGATGAAACAAATAAATTGCTTCGGGATTGAATACAACATTATCCATGAGGACTTTTCTCTATGGGAGTAATGTCTCAAACTGTCTACGCTTTGATATTTCCCTGTAGGAACAGTAGTAGTTTCAGAAGCACATCTGGAGGCATTCAGTTATCTTTGGACCTTCAGAGTTTTGATGAAACACAGAAATTGCATCGAGATTGAATACAACAGGCACCATGCGGACTTTTCTCCATGGGAGTAATGTCTCAAAATGTCTACGCTTTGATCATTCCCTGGAGGACCAGTAGTAGTTTCCGAAGAACATCTGTAGGCATTATGTAATCTGTGGACCTTCAGAGTGTTGATGAAAAAAATTAATTGCTTCGGGATTGAATACAACATTCCTCATGAGGACTTTTCTCCATGGGAGTAATGTCTCAAACTGTCTCCGCTTGGATCGTTCCCTGGAAGACCAGTAGTAGTTTCCCAAGCAAATCTGGAGGCATTCTATTATCTGTGGACCTTTAGAGTGTTCATGAAACACAGAAATCGCATCAAGATGGAATACAAAATTCACCATGCGGACTTTTCTCCATGCGAGTAATGTCCCAAACTGTCTATGTTTTGATCGTTCCCTGGAAGACCAGTAGTAGTTTCCGAAGCACATCTGGACTCATTCTGTAAACTGTTGACCCTCAGTGTGTTGATGAAACACAGAAATTGCATAGGGATTGAATAAAAAAGCCACCATACGCACGTTTCTTCATGGGAGTAATGTCTCAAACTGGATACGCTTAGATATTTCCAGTTAGGACTAGTAGTAGTTTCCGGAGCACATCTGGAGCCATTCAGTTATCTTTGGACCTTCAGAGCGTTGATGAAACATTGAAATTGCATCGAGATTGAATTCAAAAGGCACCATGCGCTCTTTTCTCCATGAGAGTAATGTCTCAAACTGTCTACGCTTTGATCATTCCCTGGAGGACCAGTAGTAGTTTCCGAAGCACATCTGGAGGCATTATGTAATCTGTGGACAATCAGAAGGTTAATGAAACAAATAAATTGCATCGAGATTGAATACAACAGGCACCATGCGGACTTTTCTCCATGGGAGTAATGTCTCAAACTGTCAGCGACTTGATCGTTCCCTGGAAGACTAGTAGTAGTTTCCGAACCACATCTGGAGGCATTCAGTAATCTTTGGACCTTCAGAGTGTTGATGAAGCGCAGAAATTGCATCGAGATTGAATACATCAGGCGCCATGCGGACTTTTCTCCATGGGAGTAATGTCTCAAACTGTCTACGCTTTAATCGTTCCCTGGAAGGCCAGTAGTAGTTTCCGAAGCACATTTGGACGCATTCAGTAATCTTAGGACCTTCAGAGTGTTGATGTAACACAGAAATTGCATCGAGATGGAATACAACATTCATCATGCGGACTCCTCTCCATGGGAGTAATGACTCAAATTGTCTACGCTTTCTTTGATTCCTGGGAGACCAGTAATAGTTTACGAAGCACATCTGGAGGCATGCTGTAATCTTCCGACCTTCAGAGTGTTTATGAAACAAATAAATCGCTTCGGGATTGAATACAACAGGCACCATGCGGACTTTTCTCCATTGGAATAATCTCTCAAATTGTCTACTCGTTGATCATTCCCTGGAGGACTAGTAGTAGTTTCCGAATAACATCTGGAGGCATTATGTAATCTGTGTTCCTTCAGAGTGTTGATGAAACGCAGAAATTGCATCGACCTTGAATACAACGTTCACCATGCAGACTTTTCTCCATGCAGTAATACTGAAATTGTCTACTCTTTGATCGTTCCCTGGAAGTCCAGTAGTAGTTTGCAAAGCACAACTTGAGGCATTCTGTAATCAGTGGACCTTCAGAGTGTTGATGAAACACAGGAATTGCATCGGGATTGAATATAACATTCACCATGCGGACATTTCTCCATGGGAGTATTGTCTCAAACTGTCTACGCTTTGATAATTATCTGGAGGACCATTAGTAGTTTCCGAAGCACATCTGGAGGCATTATGTAATCTGTGGACCTTCAGAGTGTTGATGAAACAAATAAATTGCATCATGATTGAATACAACAGGCACCATGCGAACGTTTCTGCATGGGAGTAATGTCTCAAATTGTCTACGCTTTGATCGATTCCTGGGAGACCAGTAGAGGTTTCCGAGGCCCATCTGGAGGCATTCTGTAATCTGTGGACCTTCAGAGTGTTAATGAAACAAAGAAATTGCATCGAGATTGAATACAACAGTCACCATGCGGACTTTTCTGCATGGGAGTAATGTCTCAAACTGTCTCCGCTTGGATTGTTCCCTGGAAGACCAGTAGTAGTTTCCGAAGCACATCTGGACTCATTCTGTAAACTGTTGAACTTCAGTGTGTTGATGAAACACAGAATTTGCATAGGGATTGAATAAAAAAGCCACCATACGCACGTTTCATCATGGGAGTAATGTCTCAAACTGGATACGCTTTGATCGTTCCCTGGAAGACTCGTAGTAGTGTCCGAAACACATCTGGAGGCATTCAGTAATCTTTGGACATTCAGAGCGTTGATGAAACACAGAAATTGCATCGAGATCGAATTCAACAGGCACCATGCGGACTTTTCACCATGGGAGTAATGTCTCAAACTGTCTACGCTTTGATCATTCCCTGGAGGACCAGTAGTAGTTTCCGAAGCACATCTGGAGGCATTATGTAATCTGTGGACTATCAGAAGGTTTATGAAACAAATAAATTGCATCGAGATTGAATACAACAGTCACCATGCGGACTTTTCTGCATGGGAGTAATGTCTCAAACTGTCTCCGCTTGGATTGTTCCCTGGAAGACCAGTAGTAGTTTCCGAAGCACATCTGGACTCATTCTGTAAACTGTTGAACTTCAGTGTGTTGATGAAACACAGAATTTGCATAGGGATTGAATAAAAAAGCCACCATACGCACGTTTCTTCATGGGAGTAATGTCTCAAACTGGATACGCTTTGATCGTTCCCTGGAAGACTCGTAGTAGTGTCCGAAACACATCTGGAGGCATTCAGTAATCTTTGGACCTTCAGAGTGTTGATGAAACGCAGAAATTGCATCGAGACTGAATACTACAGGCACCATGCGGACTTTTCTCCATGGGAGTAATGTCTCAAACTGTCTACGCTTTGATCGTTCCCTGGAAGACTAGTAGTAGTTTCCAAAGCACAACTGGAGGCATTCTGTAACACGTGGACCTTCAGAGTGTTGATGAAACACAGAAGTTGCTTCGGGTTAGAAAACAACAGGCACCATGCTTACTTTTCTCCATGGGAGTAATGTCTCAAACTGTCTACGCTTTGATCGTTCCCTGGAAGACTCGTAGTAGTTTCCGAAGCACATCTGGAGGCATTCGGTAATCTTTGGACATTCAGAGTGCTTATGAAACACAGAAATTGCATCGTGATAGAATACAACAGGCACCATGCGGACTTTACGCCAGGGGAGTAATGTCTCAAACTGTCTACGCTTTGATCGATTCCTGGGAGACCAGTCGTAGATTCCGAAGCACATGTCGAGGCATTCATTAATCTGTGGACCTTCAGAGTGTTGATGAAACACAGAAATTGCATCGGGATTGAATACAACAGGCGCCATGCGGACTTTTCTCCATGGGAGTAATGTCTCAAACTGTCTACGCTTTAATCGTTCCCTGGAAGGCCTGTAGTAGTTTCCGAAGCACATTTCGATGCATTCAGTAATCTTAGGACCTTCAGAGTGTTGATGTAACACAGAAATTGCATCGAGATGGAATACAACATTCATCATGCGGACTCTTCTCCATGGGAGTAATGTCTCAAATTGTCTACGCTTGGATCGTTCCCTGGAGGACCAGTAGTAGTTTCCGAAGCACAACTGGAGGCATTCCGTAATCGGTGGACCTTCAGAGTGTTGATGAAACACAGAAATTGCATCGAGATGGAATACAACATTCATCATGCGGACTTTTCCCCATGGGAGTAAAGTCTCATACTGTCTACGCTTTGATTATTCCCTGGAGGACCAGTAGTAGTTTCCGAAACACATATGTAGGCACTCTGTAATCTGTGGACCTTCAGAGTGTTGATAAAACAAATAAATTGCTTCGGGATTGAATACAACATTCCCCATGAGGACTTTTCTCCATGGGAGTAATGTCTCAAACTGTCTACGATTTGATCGTTCCCTGGAAGACTAGTAGTAGTTTCCAAAGCACAACTGGAGGCATTCTGTAATCGGTGGACCTTCAGTGTTGATGAAACAAATACATTGCATCGGGACTGAATACAACAGGCACCATGCGAACGTTTCTGCATGGGAGTAATGTCTCAACCTGTCTACGCTTTGATCGACTCCTGGGAGCCCAGTAGAGGTTTCCGAGGCCCATCTGGAGGCATTCTGTAATCTGTGGACCTTCAGAGTGTTTATGAAACAAATAAATTTCATCGGGATTGAATACAACAGGCACCATGCGGACTTTTCTCCATGGGAGAAATGTATCAAACTGTCTACGCTTTAATAGTTCCCTGGATGACCAGTAGTAGTTTCCAAAGCACATCTGGAGGAATTATGAAATCTGTGGACCTTCAGAGTGTTGGTGAAACAAATAAATTGCATTGGGATTGAATACAAAATTCACCATGAGTACATTTCTCCATGGGAGTAATGTCTCAAACTGTCTACGACTTGATCGTTCCCTGGAAGACTAGTAGTAGTTTCCGAACCACATCTGGAGGCATTCAGTAATCTTTGGACCTTCAGAGTGTTGATGAAACGCAGAAATTGCATCAAGATTGAATACATCAGGCGCCATGAGGACTTTTCTCCATGGGAGTAATGTCTCAAACTGTCTACGCTTTAATCGTTCCCTGGAAGCCCAGTAGTAGTTTCCGAAGCACATTTGGACGCATTCAGTAATCTTAGGACCTTCAGAGTGTTGATGTAACACAGAAATTGCATAGAGATGGAATACAACATTCATCATGCGGACTCCTCTCCATGGGAGTAATGACTCAAATTGTCTACGCTTTCTTTGATTCCTGGGAGACCAGTAATAGTTTACGAAGCACATCTGGAGGCATGCTGTAATCTTCCGACCTTCAGAGTGTTGATGAAACAAATAAATTGCTTCGGGATTGAATACAACATTATCCATGAGGACTTTTCTCTATGGGAGTAATGTCTCAAACTGTCTACGCTTTGATATTTCCCTGTAGGAACAGTAGTAGTTTCCGAAGCACATCTGGAGGCATTATGTAATCTGTGGACCTTCGGAGTGTTTATGATGCAAATAAATCGCATCGGGATTGAATACAACAGGCACCATGCGGACTTTTCTCCATTGGAATAATCTCTCAAATTGTCTACTCGTTTATCATTCTCTGGAGGACCAGTAGTAGTTTCCGAATAACATCTGGAGGCATTATGTAATCTGTGGACCTTCAGAGTGTTGATGAAAGGCAGAAATTGCATCGACCTTGAATACAACATTCACCATGCAGACCTTTCTCCATGCAGTAATACTGAAATTGTCTATTCTTTGATCGTTCCCTGGAAGTCCAGTAGTAGTTTCCAAAGCACAACTTGAGGCATTCTGTAATCAGTGGACCTTCAGAGTGTTGATGAAACACAGAAGTTGCATCGGGTTAGAAAACAACAGCCACCATGCTTACTTTTCTCCATGGAAGTAATGTCTCAACATGTCTACGCTTTGATCGTTCCCTGGAAGACTCGTAGTAGTTTCCGAAGCACATCTGGAGGCATGCTGTAATCTTCCGACCTTCAGAGTGTTGATGAAACACAGAAATTGCATCGAGATTGAAATCAACAGGCACCAATGCGGACTTTTCTCCATGGGAGTAATGTCTCAAACTGTCTACGCTTTGATCATTGCCTGGAGGACCAGTAGTAGTTTCCGAAGCACATCTGGAGGCATTCAGTAATCTTTGGACCTTCAGAGTGTTGATGAAAAGCAGAAATTGCATTGAGATTGAATACAACAGGCACCATTCGGACTTTTCTCCATTGGAATAATCTCTCAAATTGTCTACTCGTTGATCATTCCCTGGAGGACCAGTAGTAGTTTGCGAATAACATCTGGAGGCATTATGTAATCTGTGGACCTTCAGAGTGTTGATGAAACGCAGAAATTGCATCGACCTTGAATAGAACATTCACCATGCAGACCTTTCTCCATGCAGTAATACTGAAATTGTCTACTCTTTGATCGTTCCCTGGAAGTCCAGTAGTAGTTTCCAAAGAACAACTTGAGGCATTCTGTAATCAGTGGACCTTCAGAGTGTTGATAAAACACAGGAATTGCATCGGGATTGAATATAACATTCACCATGCGGACGTTTCTCCATAGGAGTAATGTCTTAAACTGTCTATGCTTTGATCGTTCCCTGGAAGACCAGTAGTAGTTTCCGAAGCACATCTGGACCCATTCTGTAATCTGTTGACCTTCAGGGTGTTGATGAAACAAAGAAATTGCATCGTGATTGAATACAAGAGTCTCCATACGCACGTTTCTTCATGGGAGTAATGTATCAAACTGTCTACGCTTAGATATTTCCCTGTAGGACCAGTAGTAGTTTCCGAAGCACATCTTGAGGCACTCTGTAATCTGTGGATCTTCAGAGTGATGATGAAACACAGAAATTGCATCGAGATTGAATACAACAGTCACCATGCGGACATTTCTCCATGGGAGTAATGTTTTAAACTGTCTACGCTTTGATCATTCCCTGGAGGACCAGTAGTAGTTTCCGAAGAACATCTGTAGGCATTATGTAATCTGTGGACCTTCAGAGTGTTGATGAAAAAAATAAATTGCTTCGGGATTGAATACAACATTCCCCATGAGGACTTTTCTCCATGGGAGTAATGTCTCAAACTGTCTACGCTTTGATCGTTCCCTGGAAAACCAATTGTGGTTTCCGAAGCAGATCTGGATGCATTCTGTAATCTGTGGGCCTTCAGAGTGTTGAAGAAAGATAGAAATTACATCAGGATAGAGTACAACAGGCACCATGCGGAATCTTCTCCATGGGAATAATGTCTCAAACTGTCTACGCTTTGATCGATTCCTGGGAGACTAGTCGTGGTTTCCGAAGCCCAGCTAGAGGAATTCTGTAAGCTTTCGACCTTCAGAGTGTTGATGAAACACAAAAATTGCATCGTGATGGAATCAACATTCACCATGCGGACTTTTCTCCCTGGGAGTAATGTCTCAAACTGTCTACGCTTTGATTGTTCCCTGGAAGACTAGTAGCAATTTCCGAAGCAGATCTGGAGGCATTCTGTAATCAGTGCACCTTCAGAGTGTTGATGGAACACAGATATTGCATCGTAAGGGAATACAACATTCACCGTGCGGACTTTTCTCCATGGGAGTAATGTCTCAAACTGTCTACGCTTTGATCATTCCCTGGAGGACCAGTGGTAGTTTCCGAAGAACATCTGTAGGCATTATGTAATCTGTGGACTATCAGAAAGTTTATGAAACAAATAAATTGCTACGGGATTGAATACATCAGGCGCCATGCGGACTTTTCTCCATTGGAGTAATGTCTCAAACTGTCTACGCTTTGATCGTTCCCTGGAAGACTAGTAGTGGTTTCCGAAGCACATCTGGAGGCATTCAATAATCTTTGGACCTTCAGAGTGTTGATAAAAAGCAGAAATTGCATTGAGATTGAATACAACAGGCACCATTCGGACTTTTCTCCATTGGAATAATCTCTCAAATTGTCTACTCGTTGATCATTCCCTGGAGGACCAGTAGTAGTTTCCGAATAACATCTGGAGGCATTACTTAATCTGTGGACCTTCAGAGTGTTGATGAAACGCAGAAATTGCATCGACCTTGAATACAACATTCACCATGCAGACTTTTCTCCATGTAGTAATACTGAAATTGTCTACTCTTTGATCGTTCCCTGGAAGTCCAGTAGTAGTTTCCAAAGCACAACTTGAGGCATTCTGTAATCAGTGGACCTCCAGTGTGTTGATAAAACGCAGGAATTGCATCGGGATTGAATATAACATTCACCATGCGGACGTTTCTCCATGGGAGTAATGTCTTAAACTGTCTATGCTTTGATCGTTCCCTGGAAGACAAGTAGTAGTTTCCGAAGCACATCTGGACCCATTCTGTAATCTGTTGACCTTCAGTGTGTTGATGAAACAAAGAAATTGCATCGGGATTGAATACAAAAGTCTCCATACGCACGTTTCTTCATGGGAGTAATGTATCAAACTGTCTACGCTTAGATATTTCCCTGTAGGACCAGTAGTAGTTTCCGAAGCACATCTGGAGGCACTCTGTAATCTGTGGATCTTCAGAGTGATGATGAAACACAGAAATTGCATCGAGATTGAATACAACAGTCACCATGCGGACATTTCTCCATGGGAGTAATGTTTTAAACTGTCTACGCTTAGATAATTTCCTAGAGGACCATTAGTAGTTTACGAAGCACATCTGGAGGCATTATGTTATCTGTGGACCTTCAGAGTGTTGATGAAACAAATAAATTGCATCATGATTGAATACAACAGGCACCATGCCGACTTTTCCCCATTGGAGTCATGTCTCAAACTGTCTACGCTTTGATAATTTCCTGGAGGACCATTAGTAGTTTCCGAAGCACATCTGGAGGCATTATGTAATCTGTGGATCTTCAGAGTGTTGATGAAACACAGAAGTTGCATCGGGTTTGAATACAACAGGCACCATGCTTACTTTTCTCCATGGGAGTAATGTCTCAAACTGGATACGCTTAGATATTTCCAGTTAGGACTAGTAGTAGTTTCCGGAGCACATCTGGAGGCATTCAGTTATCTTTGGACCTTCAGAGCGTTGATGAAACACAGAAATTGCATCGAGATTGAATTCAACAGGCAGCATGCGGACTTTTCTCCATGGGAGTAATGTCTCAAACTGTCTACGCTTTGATCATTCCCTGGAGGACCAGTAGTAGTTTCCGAAGCACATCTGGAGGCATTATGTAATCTGTGGAATATCAGAAGGTTTATGAAACAAATAAATTGCATCGGGATTGAATACAACAGGCACCATGCGGACTTTTCTCCATGGGAGTAATGTCTCAAACTGTCTACGCTTTGATCATTCCCTGGAGGACCAGTAGTGGTTTCCAAAGCACATCTGGAGGCATTATGTAATCTGTGGACTATGAGAAGGTTTATGAAACAAATAAATTGCTTCGGGATTGAATACAACATTATCCATGAGGACTTTTCTCTATGGGAGTAATGTCTCAAACTGTTCCCTCTTGGATCGTTCCCTGGAGGACCAGTAGTAGTTTCCGAAGCACATCTGGAGGCATTATGTAATCTGTGGACCTTCGGAGTGTTGATAAAACAAATAAATTGCTTCGGGATTGAATACAACATTATCCATGAGGACTTTTCTCTATGGGAGTAATGTCTCAAACTGTCTACTCGTTTATCATTCTCTGGAGGACCAGTAGTAGTTTCCGAATAACATCTGGAGGCATTATGTAATCTGTGGACCTTCAGTGTGTTGATGAAACAAATAAATTGCTTCGGGATTGAATACAACATTATCCATGAGGACTTTTCTCTATGGGAGTAATGTCTCAAACTGTCTACGCTTTGATATTTCCCTGTAGGAACAGTAGTAGTTTCACAAGCACATCTGGAGGCATTCAGTTATCTTTGCACCTTCAGAGTTTTGATGAAACACAGAAATTGCATCGAGATTGAATACAACAGGCACCATGCGGACTTTTCTCCATGGGAGTAATGTCTCAAACTGTCTACGCTTTGATCATTCCCTGGAGGACCAGTAGTAGTTTCCGAAGAACATCTGTAGGCATTATGTAATCTGTGGACCTTCAGAGTGTTGATGAAAGAAATTAATTGCTTCGGGATTGAATACAACATTCCTCATGAGGACTTTTCTCCATTGGAGTAATGTCTCAAACTGTCTCCGCTTGGATCGTTCCCTGGAAGACCAGTAGTAGTTTCCCAAGCAAATCTGGAGGCATTCTATTATCTGTGGACCTTTAGAGTGTTCATGAATCACAGAAATCGCATCAAGATGGAATACAAAATTCACCATGCGGACTTTTCTCCATGCGAGTAATGTCCCAAACTGTCTATGCTTTGATCGTTCCCTGGAAGACTAGTAGTAGTTTCCGGAGCACATCTGGAGGCATTCAGTTATCTTTGGACCTTCAGAGCGTTGATGAAACATTGAAATTGCATCGAGATTGAATTCAACAGGCACCATGCGCTCTTTTCTCCATGAGAGTAATGTCTCAAACTGTCTACGCTTTGATCATTCCCTGGAGGACCAGTAGTAGTTTCCGAAGCACATCTGGAGGCATTATGTAATCTGTGGACTATCAGAAGGTTAATGAAACAAATAAATTGCATCGAGATTGAATACAACAGGCACCATGCGGACTTTTCTCCATGGGAGTAATGTCTCAAACTGTCAGCGACTTGATCGTTCCCTGGAAGACTAGTAGTAGTTTCCGAACCACATCTGGAGGCATTCAGTAATCTTTGGACCTTCAGAGTGTTGATGAAGCGCAGAAATTGCATCGAGATTGAATACATCAGGCGCCATGCGGACTTTTCTCCATGGGAGTAATGTCTCAAACTGTCTACGCTTTAATCGTTCCCTGGAAGGCCAGTAGTAGTTTCCGAAGCACATTTGGACGCATTCAGTAATCTTAGGACCTTCAGAGTGTTGATGTAACACAGAAATTGCATCGAGATGGAATACAACATTCATCATGCGGACTCCTCTCCATGGGAGTAATGACTCAAATTGTCTACGCTTTCTTTGATTCCTGGGAGACCAGTAATAGTTTACGAAGCACATCTGGAGGCATGCTGTAATCTTCCGACCTTCAGAGTGTTGATGAAACAAATAAATTGCTTCGGGATTGAATACAACATTATCCATGAGGACTTTTCTCGATGGGAGTAATGTCTCAAACTGTCTCCGCTTGGATCGTTCCCTGGAGGACCAGTAGTAGTTTCCGATGCACATCTGGAGGCATTATGTAATCCGTGGACCTTCAGAGTGTTTATGAAACAAATAAATCGCTTCGGGATTGAATACAACAGGCACCATGCGGACTTTTCTCCATTGGAATAATCTCTCAAATTGTCTACTCCTTGATCATTCCCTGGAGGACTAGTAGTAGTTTCCGAATAACATCTGGAGGCATTATGTAATCTGTGTTCCTTCAGAGTGTTGATGAAACGCAGAAATTGCATCGACCTTGAATACAACGTTCACCATGCAGACTTTTCTCCATGCAGTAATACTGAAATTGTCTACTCTTTGATCGTTCCCTGGAAGTCCAGTAGTAGTTTGCAAAGCACAACTTGAGGCATTCTGTAATCAGTGGACCTTCAGAGTGTTGATGAAACACAGGAATTGCATCGGGATTGAATATAACATTCACCATGCGGACATTTCTCCATGGGAGTAACGTCTCAAACTGTCTACGCTTTGATAATTATCTGGAGGACCATTAGTAGTTTCCGAAGCACATCTGGAGGCATTATGTAATCTGTGGACCTTCAGAGTGTTGATGAAACAAATAAATTGCATCATGATTGAATACAACAGGCACCATGCGAACGTTTCTGCATGGGAGTAATGTCTCAAATTGTCTACGCTTTGATCGATTCCTGGGAGACCAGTAGAGGTTTCCGAGCCCCATCTGGAGGCATTCTGTAATCTGTGGACCTTCAGAGTGTTAATGAAACAAAGAAATTGCATCGAGATTGAATACAACAGCCACCATGCGGACTTTTCTGCATGGGAGTAATGTCTCAAACTGTCTCCGCTTGGATTGTTCCCTGGAAGACCAGTAGTAGTTTCCGAAGCACATCTGGACTCATTCTGTAAACTGTTGAACTTCAGTGTGTTGATGAAACACAGAATTTGCATAGGGATTGAATAAAAAAGCCACCATACGCACGTTTCTTCATGGGAGTAATGTCTCAAACTGGATACGCTTTGATCGTTCCCTGGAAGACTCGTAGTAGTTTCCGAAACACATCTGGAGGCATTCAGTAATCTTTGGACATTCAGAGCGTTGATGAAACACAGAAATTGCATCGAGATCGAATTCAACAGGCACCATGCGGACTTTTCACCATGGGAGTAATGTCTCAAACTGTCTACGCTTTGATCATTCCCTGGAGGACCAGTAGTAGTTTCCGAAGCACATCTGGAGGCATTATGTAATCTGTGGACTATCAGAAGGTTTATGAAACAAATAAATTGCATCGGGATTGAATACAACAGGCACCATGCGGACTTTTCTCCATGGGAGTAATGTCTCAAACTGTCTACGACTTGATCGTTCCCTGGAAGACTGGTAGTAGTTTCCGAACCACATCTGGAGGCATTCAGTAATCTTTGGACCTTCAGAGTGTTGATGTAACACAGAAATTGCATCGAGATGGAATACAACATTCATCATGCGGTCTCCTCTCCATGGGAGTAATGACTCAAATTGTCTACGCTTTCTTTGATTCCTGGGAGACCAGTAATAGTTTACGAAGCACATCTGGAGGCATGCTGTAATCTTCCGACCTTCAGAGTGTTGATGAAACAAATAAATTGCTTCGGGATTGAATACAACATTATCCATGAGGACTTTTCTCGATGGGAGTAATGTCTCAAACTGTCTACGCTTTGATCGTTCCCTGGAGGACCAGTAGTAGTTTCCGAAGCACATCTGGAGGCATTCAGTAATCCTAGGACATTCAGAGTGTTGATGAAACACAGAAATTGCATCGGCATTGAATACAACAGGCACCATGCGGACTTTTCACCATGGGAGTAATGTCTCAAACTGTCTATGCTTTGGTCGATCCCTGGAAGACTAGTAGTAGTTTCCGAAGCACATCTATACTCATTCTGTAATCTGTAGACCTTCAGTGTGTTGATGAAACACAGAAATTGCATTGGAATTGAATACAACATTAATCATGCGGACTTTTCCCCATGGGAGTAGTGTCTCAAACAGTCTACGCTTTGATTGATTCCTGGAAGACCAGTAGTAGTTTCCGAAGCACATCTGTAGTCATTATGTAATCTGTGGAACTTCAGAGTGTTGATGAAACAAATAAATTGCTTCGGGATTGAATACAACATTCCCCATGACGACTTTTATCATTGGGAGTAATGTCTGAAACTGTCTCCGCTTGGATCGTTCCCTGGAAGACCAGTAGTAGTTTCCCAAGCAAATCTGGAGGCATTCTATTATCTGTGGACCTTCAGAGTTTGATGAAACACAGAAATTGCATCGGACTTTTCTCCATGGGAGTAATGTCCCAAACTGTCTATGTTTTGATCGTTCCCTGGAAGACCAGTAGTAGTTTCCTAAGCACATCTGGACTCATTCTGTACCCTGTTGATCTTCAGTGTTCTGATGAAACACAGAAATTGCATCGGGATTGAATACAATAGCCTCCATACCCACGTTTCTTCATGGGAGTAATGTCTCAACTCTGTCTACGCTTAGATATTTCCCTGTAGGATCAGTAGTAGTTTCCGAAATACATCTGGAGGCATTCTATTATCTGTGGACCTTCAGAGTGTTGGTGAAACATAGAAATTGCATTGTGATTAAATACAACAGCCACCATGCTTACTTTTCTCCATAGGAGTAATGTCTCAAACTGTCTACGCTTTGATCGTTCCCTGGAAGACTAGTAGTAGTTACCGAAGCACATTTGGATGCATTCAGTAATCTTTGGACCTTCAGAGTGTTGATGAAACACAGAAATTGCATCGGCATTGAATACAACAGGGCCCATGCTAACATTTCTCCATGGGAGTAATGTCTCAAACTGTCTACGCTTTGATCGTTCCCTGGAAGACCAGTAGTAGTTTCCGAAGCACATCTGGAGGCATTCAGTAATCTTAGGACATTCAGAGTGTTGATTAAACACAGAAATTGCATCTGCATTGAATACAACAGGCACCATGCGGACTTTTCTCCGTGGGAGTATTGTCTCAAACTGTCTACGCTTTGATCGTTCACTGGAAAACCAATAGTAGTTTCCGAAGCACATCTGGAGGTATTCTGTAATCTGTTGAGCTTCAGAGTGTTGATGAAAGATAGAAATAGCATCGGGATAGAATACAACAGGCACCATGCGGACTTTACTCCATGGGAGTAATGTCTCAAACTGTCTACGCTTTAATCGATTCCAGGAAGAACCAGTAGTAGTTTCCAAAGCACATCTGGAGGCATTCAGTAATCGTTGGACCTTCAGAGTTTTGATGAAACACAGAAATTGCATCGGGATTGAATACAACAGGCACCATGCGGACGTTTCTCCATGGGAGTGATGTCTCAAACTGTCTACGCTTTGATCGTTCCCTGGAAGAACCAGTAGTAGTTTCCAAAGCACATCTGGAGGCATTCAGTAATCGTTGGACCTTCAGAGTTTTGATGAAACACAGAAATTGCATCGGGATTGAATACAACAGGCACCATGCGGACGTTTCTCCATGGGAGGAATGTCTAAAGCTGTCTACGAATAGATATTTCCCTGGAGGACCAGTACTAGTTTCCGAAGCACATCTGGAGGCATTATATAATCTGTGGACCTTCAGAGTGTTGGTGAGACACAGAAATAGCATCGTGATGGGATACAACATTCACCATGCGGACTTTTCTCCATGGGAGTAATATCTCAAACTGTCTATCCTTTGATCGATCCCTGGAAGACTAATAGTAGTTTCCGAAGCACATCTATACTCATTATGTAATCTGTAGACCTTCAGTGTGTTGATGAAACACAGAAATTGCAACGGGATTGAATACAACATTAATCATGCGGACTTTTCCCCATGGGAGTAGTGTCTCAAACTGTCTACGCTTTGATTGATTCCTGGGAGACCAGTAGTAGTTTCCGAAGCACATCTGTAGTCATTATGTAATCTGTGGAACTTCAGAGTGTTGATGAAACAAATAAATTGCTTCGGGATTGAATACAACATTCCCCATGAGGACTTTTATCATTGGGAGTAATGTCTGAAACTGTCTCCGCTTGGATCTTTCCCTGGAAGACCAGTAGTAGTTTCCCAAGCAAATATGGAGGCATTCTATAATCTGTGGACCTTCAGAGTGTTGGTGAAACACAGAAATTGCATCGAGATGGAGTACAACATTCACCATGCGGACTTATCTCCATGGGAGTAATGTCTCAAACTGTCTACGTTTTGATCGTTCCCTGGAAGACCAGTAGTAGTTTCCGAAGCACAACTGGACTCATTCTGTAATCTGTTGATCTTCAGTGTTCTGATGACACACAGAAATTGCATTGGGATTGAATACAAAAGCCTCCATACCCACGTTTCTTCATGGGAGTAATGTCTCAACTCTGTCTACGCTTTGATCGTTCCCTGGAAGACTAGTAGTAGTTACCTCAGCACATCTGGAGACATTCAGTAATCTTTGGACCTTCAGAGTGTCGATGAAAATCAGAAATTGCATCGGCATTGAATACAACAGGGCCCATGCTGCCATTTCTCCATGGGCGTAATGTATCAAACTGTCTACGATTCTATCGTTCCCTGGAAGACCAGTAGTAGTTTCCGAAGCACATCTGGAGGCATTCAGTAATCTTAGGACATTCAGAGTGTTGACGAAACACAGAAATTGCATCGGCATTAAATACAACAGGCACCATGTGGACTTCTCTCCATGGGAGTATTGTCTCAAACTGTCTACGCTTTGATCGTTCCCTGGAAAACCAATAGTAGTTTCCGAAGCACATCTGGAGGCATTCTGTAATCTGTGGACCTTCAGAGTGTTGATGAAAGATAGAAATTGCATTGGGATAGAATACAACAGGCACCATGCGGACTTTACTCCATGGGAGTAATGTTTCAAACTGTCTACGCTTTGATCGATTCCTGGGAGACCAGTCGTAGATTCCGAAACACATGTCGAGGCATTCATTAATCTGTGGACCTTCAGAGTGTTGATGAAACACAGAAATTGCTTCGGGATTGAATACAATTGGCGCCATGCAGACTTTTCTCCATGGGAGAAATGTCTCAAACTGTCCACGCTTTGATCGTTCCCTGGAAGAACCAGTAGTAGTTTCCAAAGCACATCTGAAGGCATTCAGTAATCGTTGGACCTTCAGAGTTTTGATGAAACACAGAAATTGCATCGGGATTGAATACAACAGGCACCATGCGGACGTTTCTCTATGGGAGGAATGTCTGAAGCTGTCTACGATTAGATATTTCCCTGGAGGACCAGTACTAGTTTCCGAAGCACATCTGGAGGCATTCTATAATCTGTGGACCTTCAGAGTGTTGGTGAGACACAGATATAGCATCGTGATGGAATACAACATTCACCATGCGGAATTTTCTCCATATAAGTAATTTCTCAAACTGTCTACGCTTTGATCGGTCCCTGGAAGACCTGTAGTAGTTTCCAAGGCACATCTCGAGGCATTCTGTAATCGGTGGATCTTCAGAGTGTTGATGAAACACAGACATTGCATCGGGATTCATTACAACATTCACCATGCGGACTTTTCTCCATGGGAGTAATGTCTCAAACTGTCTATGCTTTGATCGTTCCCTGAAAGACTAGTAGTAGTTTCCGAAGCATATCTATACTCATTCTGTAATGTGTACGCCTTCAGTGTGTTGATGAAACACAGAAATTGCATCGGGATTGAATACAACATTCATCATGCGGACTTTTCCCCATGGGAGTAATGTCTCAAACTGTCTACGCTTTGATTGATTCCTGGGAGACCAGTAGTAGTTTCCGAAGCACATCTGGGGCATGCTGTAATCTTCCGACCTTCAGAGTGGTGATGAAACACAGAAATTGCATCGAGATTGAATACAACATGCACCAATGTGGACTTTTCTCCATGGGAGTAATGTCTCAAACTCTCTACGCTTTGATCATTCCCTGGAGGAGCAGTAGTAGTTTCCTAAGCTCATCTGTAGGCATTATGTAATCTGTGGACATTCAGAGTGATGATGAAACAAATAAATTGCTTCGGGATTGTATACAACACCCCCCATGAGGACTTTTCTCCATGGGAGTAATGTCTGGAACTGTCTCCGCTTGGATCGTTCCCTGGAAGACCAGTAGTAGTTTCCAAATCAAATCTGGACCCATTCTAATATCTGTGGACCTTCAGAGTTTGATGAAACACAGAAATTGCATCGAGATGGAATACAACATTCACCATGCGGACTTTTCTCCATGGGAGTAATGTCTCAAACTGTCCACGCTTTGATCGTTCCCTGGAAGACTAGTAGTAGTTAACGAAGCACATCTGGAGGCATTCAGTATTCTTTGGACCTTCAGAGTGTTGATGAAACACAGAAATTGCATCGGCATTGAATACAACAGGCACCATGCGGACTTTTCTCCATGGGAGTATTGTCTCAAACTGTCTACGCTTTGATCGTTCCCTGGAAAACCAGTAGTAGTTTCCGAAGCACATCTGGAGGCATTCTGTAATCTGTGGACCTTCAGAGTGTTGATGAAAGATAGAAATTGCATCGGGATAGAATACAACAGGCACTATGCGGACTTTACTCCATGGGAGTAATGTCTCATAGTGTCTACGCTTTGATCGATTCCTGGGAGACGAGTCGTAGATTCCGAAGCACATGTCGAGGCATTCATTAATCTGTGGACCTTCAGAGTGTTGATGAAACACAGAAATTGCATCGGGATTGAGTACAACAGGCGCCATGCGGACTTTTCTCCATGGGAGTAATATCTCAAACTGTCTACGTTTTGATCGTTCCCTGGAAGAACCAGTAGTAGTTTCCAAAGTACATCTGGAGGCATTCAGTAATCGTTGGACCTTCAGAGCTTTGATGAAACACAGAAATTGAATCGGGATTGAATACAACAGGCACCATGCGGACGTTTCTCCATGGGAGGAATGTCTGAAGCTGTCTACGATTAAATATTTCCCTGGAGGACCAGTACTAGTTTCCGAAGCACATCTGGAGGCATTCTATAATCTGTGGACTTTCAGAGTGTTGGTTAGACACAGAAATAGCATCGTGATGGAATACAACATTCACCATACGGAATTTTCTCCATGGGAGTAATTTCTCAAACTGTCTACGCTTTGATCGGTCCCTGGAAGAGCAGTAGTAGTTCCCGAAAGCACATTTGGAGGCATTCAGTAATCTTTGGACCTTCAGAGTGTTGATGAAACACAGAAATTACGTCGGGATGGAATACAACGGCACCATGCGAACTTTTCTCTATGGCAGTAATGTCTCAAACAGTATATGTTTTCATAGTTCCCTGGAAGACCAGTAGTAGTTTCCGAAGCACATATGGAGGCAGTTCGTAATCTCTGGTCCTTCAGAGTGTTGGTGAAACACAAATGTTGCATCGAGATTGAATACAACATTCACCATGCACACTTTTCTCCATGGGAGAAATGTCTCAAACTATCTATGCTTTGATCGTTCCCTGGAAGACTAGTAGTAGTTTCCGAAGCACATATGGACTAATTCTGTAATCTCTGGACCTACAGTGTGATGATGAAACACAGAAATTGCATCGGGATTGAATACAAAAGCCTCCATGCGCACGTTTCTTCATGGGAGTAATGTCTCAAACTGTCTACACTTTGATATGTTCCTGGCAGACCAGTAGTAGTTTCCGAACCACATCTGGAGGCATTCTGTAATCCTTGGACCTTCAGAGTGTTGATGAAACACAGAAATTGCATCTAGATGGTATACAACATTCACCATGTGGACTTTTCTCCATGGGAGGAATGTCTCAAACTTTCTACGCTTAGATATTTCCCTATAGGACTAGTAGTAATTTCTGAAGCTCATTTGGAGGCACTCTGTAATCTGTGGACCTTCAGAGTGTTGATGAAACACAGAAATTGCATCGGGATTGAATATAACAGGCACCATGCGGAATTTTCTCGATGGGAGTAATGTCTCAAACTTTCTATGCTTTGATCGTTCTCATGAAGACCAGTAGTATTGTCCGAAGCACATCTGTAGGCATTCAGTAATCTTTGGACATTCAGAGTTTTGATGAAACAAAGAAATTGCATCGGGATTGAATATAACAGGCACCATGCGGACTTTTCTCCATGGGAGTAATGTCTCAAACTGTCTACGCTTTGATCGACTCCTGGGAGACATGTCGTAGATTCCGAAGCACATGTGCAGGCATTCTGTAATCTGTGGACCTTCACAGTGTTCATGAAACACAGAAATAGCATCGGGAATGAATACAACAGGCGCCATGCGGACTTTTCTCCATGGGAGTAATGTCTCAAACTGTCTACGCTTTGATCGTTCCCTTGAAGACCAGTAGTAGTTTCCGAACCACATCTGGAGGCATTCTGTAATCAGTGGACCTTCAGTGTGTTGATGAAACACAGAAATTGCATCGGGATTGAATACAACAGGCACCATGCAGATGTTTCTCCATGGATGGAAGGTCTGAAGCTGTCTACGCTTAGATATTTCCCTGTAGGACCAGTAGTAGTTTCCGAAATACATCTGGTGGCATTCTACAATCTGTGGACCTTCAGAGTGTTGGTGCAACACAGAAATTGCATCGTGATGGAATACAACATTCACCATGCGTAATTTTTTCCATGGGAGTAATGTCTCAAACTGTCTACGCTTTAATCGTTCCCTGGACAACCAACACTAGTTTCCGAACCACATCTGGAGGCATTCTGTAATCAGTGGACCTTCAGTGTGTTGATGAAACACAGAAAGTGCATCGGGATTGAATACAACAGGCACTATGCGGACTTTTCTCGATGGGAGTAATGTCTCAAACTGTCTTTGCTTACATCGTTCCTGGAAGAGCAGTAGTAGTTTCCGAAGCACATGTGGAGGCACTCTGTATTCTGTGGACGTTCAGAGTGTTGATGAAACATAGAAATTGCATTGTGATTAAATACAGCAGGCACCATGCTTACTTTTCTCTATGGGAGTAATGTCTCAAACTGTATACGTTTTGATCGTTCCCTGGAAGACCAGTAGTAGTTTCCGAAGCACATCTGGAGGCATTCTGTAATCTGTGGACCTTCAGAGTGTTGATGAAAGATAGAAATTGCATCGGGATTGAATACAACAGGCACCATGCGGACTTTTCTCCATGGTTGGAGAGGAATGAAGAAAATTGGGAAGTAGAAGTAGGTGAGAACCAATGATAATGCAACACAGTGTCTGTGACAATGGCAAAAAAGAAGAGAGACGGTGTGTCAGTGAGAAGATACAGCAGTAGTAGGAAGGAGTGAAACAGATAGTAGCAGTAAGATAGAGCAAGGCAGAGACAGTGACAGCAAGAGGAAATACTACTACTACTACTACTACTACTACTACTAGTAGTAGTAGTAGTAGTAGTAGTAGTAGTAGTAGTTGTAGTAGTAGTAGTGAGTGAGTGAGAATGGGCAAGCCGGGGTGAGGGGTATGAGTGATATATTAGTGAGAAGAGAACAAGTATATTTGTGTACCAAAAGTGTTGGGAAATTTTTGGGAAGGTGCTGGGTAAAGTAGGATGAGGTAGCTGGAATCAGATTCTTCAGTCAATTATTTATAAAGGAGCATACACACTTATTTGTGCTTAGAGAGGAGCATTTTCCCATTGGTAGATGAAACACTCAAAAAATATTACGTGTAACTGAAGCAAGTCATCAGGTTCTTCCATTTTCTCCCTATGTAACACTTAAAATGCTGAGATGAAGTGGGAGATATGATCCTGTGCAAAGAGTTTGACAGAGCACTGAAAGACCTAAGTTGAAACAAGTCCCTGGGAGTTGGCAACATTGCATTACAACTACTGACAGCCTTAGGAGAGCCAGTCCTGACAAAACTCTACCATCTGGTGAGCAAAATGTATGATACAGGTGAAATACCCTCAGACTTCAAGAAAAATATAATAATTCCAATCCCAAAGAGAACAGGTGTTGACAGATGTGAAAATTACCCAACTATAAGTTCAATAAGTCACAGCTGCAAAATACTAACGAGAATTCTTTACGGATGAATGGAAAAACTGGTAGAAGCTGACCTCGGGGAAGATCAGTTCGGATTCCGTAGAAATATTGGAACACGTGCAGCAACACTGACCCTATGACTTAACTTAGAAGCTACATTAAGAAAAGGCAAACCTGTGTTTATAGCATTTCTAGACTTGGAAAAAGCTTTTGACAATGTTGGCTGGAATACAGGGAGTCGTTTCTGAAAGTATTTGTATAAAGTGTAGCCATGTATGGAAGTGAAACATGGATGATAACTAGTTTGGACAAGAAGAGAATAGAAGCTTTCGAAATGTGGTGCTACAGAAGAATGCTGAAGATTAGATGGGTAGATCACATTACTAATGCGAAGGTATTGCATACAATTGGAGAGAAGAGGAGTTTGTGGCACAGCTTGACTAGAAGTAGGGATTGGTTGGTAGGACATGTACTTAGGCATCAAGGGATCACCAATTTAGTATTGGAGGGCAGCGTGGAGGGTAAAAATCATAGAGGGAGACCAAGAGAAGAATACACTCAGCAGATTCAAAAGGATGTAGGCTACAATATGTACTGGGAGATGAAGAAGCTTGCACAGGATAGAGTAGCATGGAGAGCTGCATCAAACCAATCTCAGGACTGAAGATCACAACAACAACAACAACAACAACAACAACAACAACACTAAAAATCTTGGAAACGGCTTAATGTTTTTCCCATTTGTGTGTTATTATTAGTGTATCAAAGAAATAAAAGAAGAAACTACTCCGTCTTCATCAGTAACCCATTATAAAGTTAGTTAGTTGCTCATTCCACGGACAATTTTGCATGACAGATTGTAATGATGTGGAGAAAGTCATTTTACATTGACATTCCAAGTTAATTTGTACATATAATTACTTTCTGATCATTTCCTAGTTTGTGTTTTTTCTTTATTATTTACAAAAAGAAAAGTGTGTTCAGATTTAAGTTAGTAATTCCTGTTCACCACAGTATCCTTTGCATCACATACATGATGTAGGTATTGTCATAATAAGATACAGCATACATACATCACAATTCTAGATGTTAATATAACTAATATGAAATTAACATTATACAATGTGTTTAAAAAATTTCATAATGGACTAATGGATTGGTATTAGATGTGCCCTATAACAATTCTGACATACAAGCAGTACACTTCAAGAAACAAGAATATACAAACAATATTTAATATTTACAATGAGAACAGCATGTTTGAATGACACTGAAAAGAAAACAAGAGGTTATTAGTCATCAAGGAATTCAGAATTCTCATCCATGATATAGAAACATTAATTTAATACTTAAGTTTTATTTCTGACTTAAATTTTTTGTCATCCATAATTCCCTTGATCTAAATTGACAGTGTGTTATACAGCTTTATTCCATAATGGCTCAACCTGTTTTGAGTTTTTGTTTTTATTTTTCTACATGCAGATTCTTCCTGATGTGTGTTGTACTTCTGTAAATCTGAATTCATATGTCAATTACTTGTGTGTGTACTTCTATCAGACATACTTTTGAATATGAACAACAATGGTACTGTAAGTATTATTAACTGCATGAATAAGGGCTTGCAGTGTGTTTGTGGAGAGCTGTATTTAATAATTTTAATGACATTCTCCTGTCATTTCAAAGTATCTGGAAGTGAGGTTTTTTGACACCTCAGAACATTCTTCTATAAGATGCAGCAGACTGGAAATAAGCAAAATACACTAACGGTGTACATTGTTTGCAACAAATTCCATAAATTATGCTCGGTGCAAAACATGCAGAATTGAGTTTTTTGGATATGTAAATGCAATGGCTTTTCCAGCTGAAGACATGGTCAGTGTGCATGCCCAATAATTCTGTAAACTTTACTTTCTCTATTTCATGGTCACTCAATAAAAACTGGAGGATATACTTCTCATTTCCTTTACTGTACTGTAGGTAATTTATTTTATTTAAATTAAATGTTAACTTATTAGGAAGAAACTGCTGCAGCACGCATTTCACAACTTTTTTAGCAGTAATAGATAAGGATTTTCCATCATCACCAAATTATGGTTGTATGGTCTGCAAATAACATCATTTTTGACAAACCGTTTGGGCTTTTAATGTCAATTATATAGATCAGAAATTATAGGTGGGGCCATGAACAGTACCCTACAGGACACCTGTTGCCACCCTCTTAGCATCTGATAGCCACTTTATTTTTTGCCTGTTTTGAGACCCTGTGAGTTCCAAAACCTGTGTTCTATGTTGTAGATAGGATTAAGTTAGTTCCTTGCCAATATCTTTGATGCTATAGCTTCCAGTTTCTAATGGAGTATTTAGTGGTTCACTGTATCAAAGGCATTGATAAGATCTTGGTTGATTCCTACAACTCTTTTGTTATGGTCTAAATTCCTTCTGGCTCCTTCATGAGACTTGTATGGCTCCTGTGTTATAACCTGTATGAAAGCTGTGTTGATTACAATTCAGAAGATTGGAGGTGTCGAGATAGCTTATGATCCTGATTTTCATCAACTTCCTAAAGATTTATGAAAGAGATTGAAGGAGGGACATACGTCTGCAGTTTTCTACCTAGCATGAATACCCATTTTTGAACAGAGTTCTAACCTTAGAAATTTTCATCCTCTGTGTGAACACACCTTCACTGAATGAGAAATTGGCAGTATGTACCAGTGGCTACAAAATTTGTGGAGCAACTTTTTTTATTTGTGACACTTGCACTTTATCCATTTCTGCAGACATTTCTGGCCTCAGACTATTAATTACTTCCACATTTCATATTCATTAGTGGAACTTGGAACTTATTCTCCTACTGATGCCTACTTTGGTGCTGGTTTTTACTTTTGTTTGTTAAAGTTCATGCTTAGTTTCTCAAGTACACTTAGAAAGTAGTTAATAATGTAATTGAGCAATGCTTCTTTTTTTAGTTGATTGTTATCTCCAGATATAAGTATAGTCTCCTGTTCCTTACTGCTTTTCCCAGTTCTCTTTAACAATTTACCATGTTCTGCTTGATTCATTGTCTGACTCCCTTACCAATCTATAATTATGTAATATGTATGCTACATTAATTATCCTTTTTATACACTTACATTTGCAGTTTCATACTTTTTTTCCTTTTTAGTGTCAGAAAAATTTTTCACTTCAGTGTAGAAATTTCTCAGTGTGTGTTTGTAAGTGTATGTGAGTTGACTTTCATGAATCTTTATAGACAGCACATTTCCAGATCCATCATGGAAAGAGAGAACATGTCATTTGTATTTGTTTGTGACAATACGTATGCCGAGGATTGGTCAGTCACTGTGGTAGTAAACTGGTGGCAGTTTTCAGGGGAGAAAATTCTTTTGTACCTATGATGTACTATTGTTGTATTTACGGGAAGTGTGAAAACTGTAATGAGTGCATTGTGGTCAGATAAGCCTAGGTCAATGTTCCTTACTTCTATATCTGAGGTTTCTAGATTTGAAGATGTATTGTCTATGAAACTTTTTGAAGAGTTTGTTAGCATAGCTGGGATATTTACACACATGCCGGAAAAGTTTTGCATCATCCCAGTTCCAAGAACTCCTGAAGATAGATGTTGACTGTGGATATTGTATTACAGACACAGTCCCTTTGACTGTTAAGAGATGTCACTAAACCCACCCAAAGATGTATACAACCATGCATGAGCAGCACCTCTTAGACGGAGGGGCTCCGACAGCCAATAAGTTCGAGTCATTCCACCTGGAAGGAGGTAGACAGCTCATGTTGTCTGAAGTTCAGCCATGCCTAGATGGCCAATACTGTGGTTTGATCACATCCACTTAGTTACTTTGTGCTAGGAAGGGCTCTCAACAGGGGAAGTGTCCAGGCATCTCGAAGTGAACCAAAGTGAAAGTGTTCAAATATAGAGGACATACAGAGATACAGGAACTACTGATGACAATCCCCACTCAAGCCACCCAAGGGCTACTACTGCAGTGGATGACTGCTAGCTATGGCTTGTGGCTCATAGGAACCCTGACAGCAATGCCAGAATAATGCTTTTTGTGCAGCCACAGGATGTTGTGTTATGACTCAAACTGTGCACAACAGGCTGCATGATGGGCAACTCCACTCCTGACATCCATGGTGAGGTTAATTTTTGCAACCATGACAACATGCAGTGTCTTACAGATGGGTCCAACAACATGCTGAACAGGCCACTCAGGATTGGCATCACATTCTCTTCACTAATGAGTATCATATATGCCTTCAACCACACAATCGTTGGAGGCGTGTTTAGAGGCAACACGGTGAAGCTGAACACCTAAGACACACTGTACAGCAGGTGTAGTTTCATTATGTGGGGCTGATGTATGTTGCTGCTGGTCATGGAAGGCATCATAATGGCTGCATGATACATGAATGCCATTCTCCAACCAATAGCGCAATGATATCGGCAGCATATTCGTGAGGCATTAATTGTTGTGGACGAGAATTCATACCCCCATGAATGACTTCCTTCGGGATAATTATATTGTTTAACTAGAGTGGCCAGCATGCTCTCCAGACAGAACCCATCAAACTTGTCTGGGATTTATTGAAAATGGCTGTTTATGGATAACATGACCCGCCAACCACTCTTGGGGATCTATGCCAAATCGCCGTTGAGGACTGTGACAATCTGGACCAACAGTGCCTTGATGAACTTGTGGATGGTATGCCATGACAAATACAGGCATGCATCAATGCAAGTGGATGTGCTATTGGGTATTAGAGGTACCAGTGTATACAGAAATATGGACCCCCACCTGTGAAGGTATCACTGTATAGTGGTAAAACATGCAGAGTGTGGTTTTTATGAGCAATAAAAAGGGCATAAATGTTGTTTATGTTGATTTCTATTCCAATTTTCTGTACAGGTTCTCTACTCTCCAACTCTAGGGAATGAGGTTATGCAAAACTTTTTTGATGTGTGTATTAGAATAAAAGTTGAAACTACATAGAAAATTAAGGAACGGAATTTTAATTGCACTGTGTACCAACATATTGACATTATAAAGTCCCAAGATACAATTATTGACTTTTTCTCACCACATAAGATGCTCAGTCTAATTTATAAAAATGTCTGGATCACAGATCTTGTTTCTAGAACACTTTCACAGCTGCCACACTTTCTATACCAAGAAGTCTCTTCCATACAGCCTAGTCATCCATGGCTGTTGCATCAGTAGTGATGAGCAGTTCCTCTGAAAATATGCTGAGGATCTCACTGAGGCCTTCACAGACTGTTATTACCTTCCCAGCTTTGTACAACAACACATCCCCGTGCCTTATTGCTCCAGTCACCCACCACCTCGCAAAGATACAGCATTCCACTCATGACATGCTAGTACAATCAGGACTGGAGCAACCATATCATATTCTCCTTCTCCCCTGCAGGTCCGGGGTATTCCTGCCTGTCGTACAAGGTGACTAAAAGGAGTTTCACATGTTTCAGCCCTTATGTGATGGCCTCCTGTAGGGTTTGACTTCCATTCTTCAAACTTTTCCGAAAGAATGAGCCAATTGGAGAAGGGAGCCTTAAAAGGTCCATTGTGTCCTTCGTGAATTACGATCTTTAGACCCGTGACCACACAGGCATTGTGCTGCTGATGCCTGCACTGTTAACTCCCTGCATATGCCAAGGGGTAGATGCCCATCCTCCTGGGGCACCGGGACTCCCAGCAAAGGCCATCCTATCAGGTGGCGCCTGTTGGGAGGGCTCCTGGTCAGAGTGGGCGGCATCAGGGTGGATGACAAACGATGAAGCGCAGTCCATCATCTCTTGCTGGTGGTGAAACACCAGCAGTTTCTAAGCTATCACAAGCACAATTCAACACACAAAAGTACAAGTAAGAGCTTAAATGTGGTCCAGGGTATCACATTTCACAGAGACATTCTTTTGCAGTCCGAAATTGAGCTGCATGCCAATTTAGAGTGACGAGCTGTAAATTTCATCCAGCATGTCCACCGGGGTCGGAAGGATAATGAGGTTGCCAGCGGTGCCTTCATATTGGCCTTTGAGGGTGATACATTGTTCAAGAAGGTCAAGGTGATGGTCTACTGGTGTGATGTAAAGACCTGTATCCATCCCCCAACTCGGTGCTTTAAGTGCTGGAAGTTCAGCAATATGTTTTCCCGCACTACTTCCAGTGTCACAAGCCAAGATTGTGGTTGCCCACCACATCACAATACTCCATGTGCACTGCCTTCCACGTGTGTCAACTGCAGAGAGCACCACTCACCTTGCTCACCTGACAGCAGGATTCTCCAGAAAGAAAGGAGAATCATGGAGTACAAGACCCTGGACTGAATGACCTACACTGAGGCTAAGAGAAAATTTGAACACATGCATCCTGTGTGTATGACATAGTCTTGCACCATCCCTACAACAGTTCTGACACCATGAGCTGTGCCAAACCAGGTCACCTCTCAGAGCTGGTAGACTCACCTGCCCCCTTGATGTTGGAGAGCATTTCCATCCCTGTTGATCCTGCACCACCTACTTGAGGAGCAACACGCCCCCCCACCCCCCCCCCCCCCCCCGCCCCCACCGCCACCATCATTGCGCAACAATCAAGGCTGGAGCTGGAGAAGCGTAAGTGTTCTTCAGCTTCTCTCCCTAGGAGGTGGTCCCTTGGGTCACTCCATTCCTAGGTATCTTCTAGTGGGATACATGCTGGCCAGGGTAGTTGACTTACACCTTCTAGAGCACGTTGGGTGGCAGGGGATACATGCGGACGTGCATTGTCCTGTTGGAACAGCAAGTTCCCTTGCTGGTCTAGGAATGGTAGATCGATGGGTTTGACGACGGTTTGGATGTACCGTGCACTATTCAGTGTTCCCTTGACGATCACCAGAGGTGTACAGCCAGTGTAAGAGATTGCTCCCCACACCATGATGCTGGGTGTTGGCCCTGTGTGCCTCGGTCGTATGCAGTCCTGATTGTGGCGCTCACCTGCACGGCACCAAACACGCATACGACCATCATTGGCACCATGGCAGAAGCAACTCTCATCGCTGAAGACGACACATCTCCTTTTGTCCCTCCATTCACGCCTGTCGCGACACCTCTGGAGGCGGGCAGCACGATGTTGGGGCGTGAGCGGAAGACGGCCTAACGGTGTGCGGGACCGTAGCCCAGCTTCATGGAGACGGTTGCGAATGGTCCTCGCCGATACCCCAGGAGCAACAATGTCCCTAATTTGATGGAAGTGGCGGTGCGGTCCCCTACGGCAGTGCGTAGGATCCTACGGTCTTGGCGTGCATCCGTGCATCGCTGCGGTCCGGTCCCAGGTTGACGGGCATGTGCACCTTCTGCCGACCACTGGCGACAACATCAATGTACTGTGGAGACCTCACGCCCCACGTGTTGAGCAATTCGGCGGTATGTCCACCCGGCCTCCCGCGTGCCCACTATACGCCCTCGCTCAACGTCCGTCAACTGCACATACGGTTCACATCCATGCTGTCGCGGCATGCTACCAGTGTTAAAGACTGCAATGGAGCTCCGTATGCCACGGCAAACTGGTTGACACTGACGGCGGCGATGCACAAATGCTGCGCAGCTAGCGCCATTCGACGGCTAACACCACGGTTCCTGGTGTGTCCACTGTGCCGTGCGTGTGATCATTGCTTGTACAGCACTCTCGAAGTGTCCGGAGCAAGTATGGTGCGTCCTACACACCGGTGTCAATGTGTTCTTTTTTCCATTTCCAGGAGTGTAGATCTCGCCAGACCCTCTCACATGATGGATATAAACTATTCAGGCAATAAATCAGTGGAAGCAGGTGACTGTGAGCTGTACAGTGCTTCACTGAATTTTCCGTGCCTTCCCAGTCTCACGATGTCATCGTCCAGTGGAACTGTGGTGGTTTTATCCACTGCCTGGCTGAGCTACAGCAACTGTTGAGGTTTAAACCTGCTATCTGCATTGCCCTCCAGGAAACCTGGTTCCCTGCCCTCCGTCACTATAAGGCATATTACAGCAACCACAGTGACTATAATCGATTGACAGGTGGAGTTTGCGTTTATGTTCTAAACTCAGTCTGCAGTGAACATGTGCCCCTTCAAAACTCTCTTGAAGCTGTGGCTGTCAGAATAAAGATGATGCACGAAATAACTGTCTGCAATGTGTATCTTCATCTAGATGGTGCAGTACCCCTGAATGTATTAGCTGCACTAATTATTAAACTGCCTAAACCTTTCCTTTCTCGGGAGATTTTAATGCCCATAACCCCTTGTGGGGTGGTACCATAGTTACTGGGCGAGGCAGAGTTGTCGAAATTTACTGTTGCAATTTGACCTCTGACTCTTAAATACTGGGGCCACCACATGCTTCAGTGTGGCTCATGGGAGTTACTCAGCCATTGACGTATCAATCTGCAGCCCAGGACATCTCCCATCTATCCACTGAATGGCACATGACTACCTGTGTGGTAGTGAGCAGTTCCCCATCTTCCTGGCAGTGCCCCAGCATCAGGCACACAGATGCCTGCCCAGATGGGCTTTGAACAAGGCTAACTGGGTAACTTTCACCTTAGCTGTCACCGTTGAATCTCCCCCACATTGTAACATCGATGTGATGGTTGAGCAGATGACTAGCACAATTGTTTCTGTCACAGGAAACGGAATCCCTCGCTCTTTAGGGTGCCCAAGGAGTAAGGCAGTCACTTGGTGGTCGCCGCAAATCATTCAGGCAATTGAGGAGTGTCTGCAGGCTTTACAGCCCGTAAGTGGCACCCTTCCCTGGAGCACATCATAGTCTTTAAATGGTTCCGTGCCAGTGTTCGCTACCTTATCGAACAACAGAAGGAGTGGTGTTGGGAGAGATAAGTCTCCACCATTGGAGGCCACATGTCTTCCAAAGTCTGGAAAAAGATGAAATGTCTCTTTGGGTACCAAGACCCAATGGCTGTCCCTGGTGTTACCATAAATGGCGAGTTATGTACCGACACAAATGTGATTGCCGGGCACTTTGCCGGGCACTGCATTGGATAATCACCCCCCAAGGTTTCGCACACTGGAATGGTGGCTGAAAGGTAATGTACTCTAATGCACTACATGCTGTGGTGAATCCTATAATGCCCCATTTACAAAGTGGAAGCTCTTCAGTGCTCTTGCACATTGCACCGACACAGTTCCTGGGCCTGACCGCACCCACAGCCAGGTGATTAAACATATCTCATCTGACTGAAAGTGACATATAATCATCATCTTCAACCGGCTATGGTGAGATTCTCTAAAAACTCACTTGATGTTGACAGCTATCACCCCATCTGCCTCACCAATGTTCCTAAAAAGCAATGCCACAAGAGTGAGAATAAAACGGATGAAATGTGTAACACAAAACAGAAAGAAAGGAAAAGCCACAAGAATGAAGGGCACACTATGAACACTAAAAGGAACAAAAGAGGACAAGAAAACAACAGAAGAGAGTAAAACATGAAAGCAGATTACAGTGGCTGGCAACCACGAGGATAGAAAGGCAAAGCCAGTGACTCTGCAACACATTAAAATCTCAACCGTACAGCACTAGGCTGGAGGACACAGAGGGTCAAAGGATACACTAAACCCTACATATAAGTATAAAACCCACTCTCACGGATAAAATGTAAAACTAAAACTGCTGTGGAGTCACTGTGTCCAACACCGAAGGCAGGTTGGAGGGAAAGTTGACAGTCGGTCACAGAGCGGCTAAATGTGAGTAGTCCAGGAAGAGGTGGACAACTGTCATTTGGAAGCCACAGCGAGACTTAGGTGGCTTCTCGCAACAGAGTAGTTAACCATGCATTAGCCTCATATAGTCAATGCAGAGCCGGCAGAGGATGACTGATTCCCTGGGAGAGGCCTGCCTGGAAGACTTCCACACATTCATAGCCTCCTTAATGGCATGCAGTTTGTTGCGTGTGCTGTTATGCCATTCCATCTCCCAAAGCCAGAAAACCCCATGGTGTAAGACAGAATGTAGGTCAGCTTCAGAGAATGCCTATCTCCAGAAGCAGTTTCCACGTCGCCTGTTTGGGAGCCATTCCGTGGTTTTTCAGTGGACCCCAGGACACGTCATTATCCCTGGCCATGAACTTGCTGATAGGCACATGTGAGAAAACGCAAATCACCAAAATGTAAGTAGTTACTCTTTTTAAAAAAAAATTTGAATTTAACTGTTTAATAATATAAAACTAACACAACTGTATCGTTATAAATCCCACTGATGATACCTTAGAACAGGAGAATGTGAAAAGTGTATGGGATAAATAAAGTGACTAGCAGCAGGATAAGGCAGCTTTATTTACAAAACAAATTTTTATATGCTTGCTGCAGAGGATGGCCACACAAACAGACTTGTTATTCATGCCATGCCAGGCATTTCCACATGGCCCATACCAGAAATTCAGAAGATTCATCTGAACATCCATAAAACCATACAACGCACAAAATTCAACAACATATGCAAATGTAACAATCTGGTACCTAAATATTCAATGTAAAAATTAAAAACAGTTCAACCACCACGCAAAAACCAATGCATTCTTCTCAGAAAATATGGTTAAAATACGAGATAAAATCCCTAAGACTCTAAAAAACAAGAGTTAAATTATGAGTTGTATAAGACATATTTACAACTCGCAGACACCATAAATCATATGAAAGTTTTCTCCCATCTGGTCAACAGGGTCGAAAAGCTTCAAAACTGGTGCACAAAGAATAGAAACAGTTAATAGAAGAAAGATCAACCTACTCAAAAAACTCCAGTTACAACATATTACCTTTACTCACACACACAAATTCTACCCAAGATTAGTGAACCTTACGGACACACAGTTAAACAGTAAAGAAAGACAGCTGTTGGAGAAAGGATGAAAATACAATGTAAATTTAGAAAAAGATGAAGGTTCCTTAGGAAATCTAATTATAGAAGCATAAAGTGTTTTGACAAGGGATGATAGGAATGAAAATAGCAGTGTCAGCATTGGATTAACTAGAGAACCAGTAAAAAAAGAAATCCAGAATATAATAACCAGCATCAAAATGCAACAACACAAAAACAACAAAAACTCAGATCTGCAACACTAGGATAAATTAGGAAAAAACTACAAAAACAAAATGTTATCTTTTTAAAATAATAATTCCAATCCCAAAGAAAGCAGGTGTTGACAGATGAGAAAATTACCAATAAATCAGTTTAATATGTGACAGCTGCAAAATACTAACACGAAAGATTTACAGACGAATGGAAAAACTAGTAGAAGCCGACCTCGGGGAAGATCAGTTTGGATTCCGTAGAAATACTGGAACACATGAGGCAATACTGACCTTACGACTTATCTTAGAAGAAAGATTAAGGAAAGGCAAACCTATGTTTCTAGCATTTGTAGACTTAGAGAAAGCTTTTGACAATGTTGACTGGAATACTCTCTTTCAAATTCTGAAGGTAGCAGGGGTAAAATACAGGGAGCGAAAGGTTATTTGCAATTTGTACAGAAACCAGATGGCAGTCATAAGAGTCGAGGGGCATAAAAGGGAAGCAGTGGTTGGGAAGGGAGTGAGACAGGGTTGTAGCCTCTCACTGATGTTATTCAATCTGTATATTGAGCAAGAAGTAAAGGAAACAAAAGAAAAATTCAGAGTAGGTATTAAAATCCATGGAAAAGTAATAAAAACTTTGAGGTACGCCGATGACATTGTAATTCTGTCAGAGTCAGCGAAGGACTTGGAAGAGCAGTTGAATGGAATGGACAGTGTCCTGAAACGAGGATATAAGATGAACATCAACAAAAGCAAAATGAGGATAAAGGAATGTAGTCGAATAAAGTCGGGTGATGCTGAGGGAATTAGATTAGGAAATGAGACACTTAAAGTAGTAAATGAGTTTTGCTATTTGGGGAGCAAAATAACTGATGATGGTTGAAGTAGAGAGGATATAAAATGTCGACTGGCAATGGCAAGGAAAGCATTTATAAAGAAGAGAAATTTGTTAACATCGAGTATAGATTTAAGTGTCAGGAACTCTTTCCCGAAAGTATTTGTATAAAGTGTAGCCATGTATGGAAGTGAAACATGGATGATAACTAGTTTGGACAAGAAGAGAATAGAAGCTTTCGAAATGTGGTGCTACAGAAGAATGCAGAAGATTAGATGGGTAGATCACATAACTAATGAGGAGGTATTGAATAGGATTGGGGAGAAGAGAAGTTTGTGGCACAACTTGACTAGAAGAAGGGATCCGTTGGTAGGACATGTTCTGAGGCATCAAGGGATCACCAATGTAGTATTGGAGGGCAGCGTGGAGGGTAAAAATCATAGAGGGAGACCAAGAGAAGAATACACTCAGCAGATTCAGAAGGATGTAGGTTGCAGTAGGTACTGGGAGACGGAGAAGCTTGCACAGGATAGAGTAGCATGGAGAGCTGCATCAAACCAGTCTCAGGACTGAAGACCACAACAACAACAACAACAACAACATTTTAAAAGGAGACAAGGGGGCCACAATATTACTGATACACCAAGAACAATACATTGACAAAACACAAGAAATCATTTTACAAAATAGCATTACAAATTTAAAATCAGACATGACATTCAGATTAAAGACAAAAGTAAAAAAAAAAAAAAAAAAAAAAAAAAACCCTGAAAAATATTGACATCATACTGGATAACATAGAGAAAAGAAAGTTGTCATAGATCAGTCCCACTGCGCTGGTTCTCCGAAGCCAACCAAAAATCCACAAACTGAATCTTCTGTGAGGCCAATACTGGATTTTAGAAAATCCCCCCACATTAAAGCTTGCAGGATACATGTTAAAATTTCTGTCTGAAAATTTCAAATTACAAGAAGACAGAACTATTAAAAACACTACACAGCAAATACAACGAACAAAAGATATAAACCTCCTTTCATTTGTTATAGAAAACATGTATTGCAATATACCAGTACCAGAAATGGTTCAAATGGCTCTGAGCACTATGGGACTTAACATCTGAAGTCATCAATCCCCTAGATCTTAGAGCTACTTTAACCTAACTAACCTAAGGACAACACACACACAGTCATGCCTGAGGCAGGATTCGAAACTGCAACCTTAGTGGCTGCGTGGTTCCTGACTGATGCGCCTAGAATTGCTTGGTCACACCGGCCAGGAGTACCAGAAGTAATAGAAATTATACATAAGTACCTGAAAACTTATAGTCACCTTCCTGATGAACAGATTAAGGAAATATGCACAGTAATAAAGCTCATAACACAACGAAATTACTTCAAATTCAGTAATGAATTTTATTTAGAAGAAGATGGATTACCAACTGGGTCCCCAGTTTCAGAAGCCTTAGCAGATATTTTTGTAAACCACATTTAACAGATCATTTTCACAAAAATATTTGCAAAAGAATACAACATATTATAGTGGTTCAGATACATGGATGACATCCTTTGCTTAACAGATGTACCACAAAGAAAAATTGAAAAACTACATACTGACTTCAGCAAGATCCATAAAAATATAAAATTCACAATTGAAAGAGTACAGAACAACCAAATTAACTTCCTGGATATAACAATAAAAAAACAGAACCATAAGCATATGTTTGAAATTTACCGTAAACCCACAGCAACAGACAATATGATTCCTCAATCCTCTAACCACCCGCTCACACAAAAGCAAACAGCACTTCAACACATGCTCCACAGACTCAACACAGTACCACTTGCCAAAGAAGGCTACCAAAAAGAATTGGACATAATGATGCAGGAGGCACAAAATAATGGTTACAACAGTAACACAGTAACCAAGCTTAACAACAAAATTAAAAGTAAAATAAAAGCAGAAAGCTCCAAACCACAGACAACAACACAACAGAACCAAACACAAACATGCAGTCTCATAACAACTGCACAGGATAATCAGAAAAAGTTGAAAGAAAACAGTAGATGATACACAATGACATACAAACGCAAACTCACCTATCAAATCACCAACATTTTCAAGAGATAAGGAATAAACATAGCAGACACAATATACAGTTCTATTCAAAAATACACCCCAAAACTGACAAATAACAGAGACATATACCAGAAAGCAGGTATATACCAGCTACAGTGTAACACTTGTGAAGGCAGTTACATAGAGCAAACAGGGGAACATTTGATGTCAGATACAAAAAACACATGAGAGTTTGGAAATATGGGACAAACCACATCACATTTGCAGAATGCCTAAGAGAAAATGACCACAAACCAACCACTAGAGACAATGACATAAAGTAATTAGAATCGACAGTAAAACAACACCTCCTAATAATCCAAGAAAATTACCACATACAGAAAACCAAAGCAGAAGGGAAAATCCTGTTGAATGACCAAGTACATATGCCAAGCCATTCATTATTTAAAATAATAGAATACCATCTGCAAAAAGGATTAATAGAATAATACAGTCCAATATAATAATAATAGAATCCAAAAAATCCATGAACCCCTCCACAGAATATTGAAAGGAAAAGTCAAATCAGCTGTCGCTGTCACCAAAGTTTTCAACCACTCACTAATAGCTTGTACTCCTGCCTCCACTGCCCCCCCCCCCCCCCACCCAAATTAAAACTCATCAGCTCTATCCCCCTCCCTCCCTCTCTCTCAATCATACTCACACGCAGTATAAACATTAGAAATAGAAGTTAGTCTCAAACATATACTTCGTTACATTTGCAACAAATAGGTAAACTTCTCAAAGAAGATGAAACAAATAATGTAGTTGCAATATTTACGTTGAGAAAAACAGTGTACGACGAAATAGTTGTATCGAGTGACAAAAGAACAATAGTCGACCACAAAAAGGTGAGAAATATGGTGAATGGTGTATGGAAGGTGAGAACACAAAGATGTGATTATATGGCAGTGATAAAAGTGGTAGTGTGACCTTCAGACCAGATGTGAGGATAAGCAAATTAGCAAATCATAAGTAATTACTTTTTTTTACAAAGTGAACTGTTTAATAATCTAAAAGTAACAAAATTGTATCATAATATATCCCACTGATGATGCCTTAGAACAGGAGAAGGCGAAACACATATGGGATAAATAAAGTAACTAGCAGAAGGAAAAGGAAGCTTTATTTACAAACCAAAAATATATATCACAGTACCCTGGAATGGGGAATGTATTAAGCACTATCTTTTACATCCCTTCCACAATAATATTCCACTGACCACTGAACCTAGATATTATCACTACTACACAACCCCTGCTCGCTGCCCTTTACCTCATGGCTCATGCCCCTGTAATAGACATAGATGCAAGACTTGTCCCATACATCCTCCCTCCACCACCTACTCCAGTCCACTCACAATTGTCACTTGTCCAATCAAAGACAATGCTACCTGTGAAACCAGTCATGTGATCTAAAAGCTAAGCTGCAACCACTGAGCTGTATTTTACGTCGACACGGCAACTGACGAAATGTATGTTCACATGAATGACAACCAAAATCCTGTGATGAAGAAACAGTTGGGCCAATCAATTGCTGAGCATGTTGCGCAGCATGATATTTGTCATTTCAGTGACTGCGTCACAGCCTGTGCCCTCTGGATTCTTCCCACCAACACCAACTTTTCTGAATTGCACTAGTGGAAACTCTCCCTACAGTATAGCCTACATTTAAGTAACCCTCAACCTTCATTAGTCACTGTCTACCACCAAACTATACCATTCCTTGTTCCCATTCCAGAACACAATTCCAGTAATGCACCCACAGTTTTTATAGCTACCTCCTTTTCTGATGGCCCTCCCGCCCCCCCCTGCCGACATCTGTCTAATCTCCTGACTCCAACTAACTGCCGTACCCTCTCCCCGCTTTGTCCATGTAACCGTCCACAAGCAGCACATAACTGTCCCCCTACCCTGCTATCTCTCCCTGCCCCATTCTCCTCCTTCCCCACCACCTGTTTGCTTCTCCCACCATGTGCTTCTGCTTGCAGTCTGGTCTTGGGTGCCAGAGCTTGTGTGCTTTTGTGTTTGTTTTCCTTGCTCTGATGAAGATTTGTTATGATTATTAATATGCAGCCAATATGCAAGGTATCAACATTCTATTAAGGAATGGGATTATCATTGTCTACCGTCAAAGAAAAGCTCTACAGTTGGGTGCATTTCCTTGAAGAAGCTTCTGGCTTTGAAACATTTATAACACTGTGGGCTCAATCTTATTTCTGTTATCTCTCTCTGAAAATAATGCTAATAATCAAGAACATATATTTAAGATTATTTCTATTTCCTTTCATCTGCGATCAGATTCTACAAATTTCCAAAAATTTACTTCTTTTCAGTTTTAATATCTATTGAGCAATAGTGACTGTTTACTAGCACTGAAGTTAACTAAAACAAAACAATAGTTGTTAGCAACACTATCCCACAAGGATTTTTGTGCATGATCTTTCACACAGCACTGAAGATGAGTTCCCACTGTCGTATTTGTAGTCCTCTACTGTTTCATGTTTCAGGTTCAGAACCCACTAAATTATTCAGATGTTCATCATCATGATGATGGTTCAAGTAAGGTTAAACCATGTAATGGATAGAATGGGAACTTCATTGCAGAAGACAATAGAAAATATACCATAGATGTTATGTTACATCAATAGTTGTGATACAAGCCGTTCAGAAGCTGTACAGTTTCAGAGGATCAGCACCTGAAATTGCTGTTGATAGTTCCGTCCTTAAAATGGATAGCCAGAAGTTTCTTTTATAAGGTCAAAATTATGAGCTCATCAATCTTTAATCATGTCTTTAAGATCCTATTGGGGATGACCAGATCTCTTACAGTTTCTAATGATGTATGCAGACAGGTACTTAGTATGGACATCCGTGGAGCACAATACTTATTATGTCTTCAGAAAGTAAATGTGCACACAATACAGATGAAGTGATCAAAAGTTGTTTCACATACAGTTAAGTAAAACATGGCAAAGAATGGTTGTTGTAAACACAAATATCATTAAATAAAACTGAAACACACACATAATGATATTTATTGCTCATAATTGTAAAATAAGTTCTCTCAGCCTGACTTAAATGAATGGAGAGGCAACACAAATAATTCCCAAGAGTGGTCTAGAATGCAGCCTAGCTAAACTGAAGCCATACCTGAAGAAGATTAACAGCAGAATCAAGAGAGTGGAGTGAATGTAGGCCGTAAACAGATTTGTTCTATGGTATTAATGAACTGTGTTAATTTATTATTGTTTACAAAACCTGTGAGCCAGAAGGCTAAGTTTTATTGGCTGTGGATAATGTCATTATATTTTGTTTGTAGCAGTATGTTACTTCGCATGAGCAGCGTCTATTCAAAAGTTCAATTCTAATTTATGCCTATGCATTGGAAATCAAGGGCTTATTATTATTATGGGACCCAACTTGCTTATTAAAATGTAGTTACTGAAAAATCTGTAATTTTTAATTCAGGACTCTTGCTCATTAGTACTGGTGTCAATAGAAATTACAAAAATCAGATGATCAAAAGTGTATCAACAGATCCTGGAAATTCACAGCAATATGTCCATAACTGGCACTACAAATCTGGATAAAGTTAAACTAACAATTATCAATATCTTTTAATGCATATAACAAAGAAAGTTGCTGTGACTTACCAAATGAGGAAGTGCTGGTAGATAGACACAATAAAAAATACACAAACACACACACAAATTTCAAACTTTCACAACCCATAGATGAAGCAACGTCTGTCTACCAGTGTTTTATCATTTGGTGAGTCACAGCATCTTTGTTTTTTATGTATATTTTTACCATGTGGAATGTTTCCCTCTATTATATTGGATATCTGTTAAGATAGTTAAGTTTACTGAAAAGAGGAAAAATAGCCCTTTAATTTGAAAGTGATCTTTCCTTCAAAATATACCTATTAACTCGTAAGACTTTGCATAAAGTATGAACTTCATCATCAGAATTTTGTAAATAAAGTTACCAAAAGTCTTATGTGGATCTTAATATACGATACTGGTGTGGTGCCACTGCTCCACACTTCTCTCCAGTGCTAAACTAGTGATCCGTTAACATCTTAGAATGCATCCTGTCCACTAATCCTTTCTTTTAGTCAGCTTGTGTAGGAAATTTCTTTTCTCTCCAAGTCCATTCACCCATCTTATGTTCAGCATACATCTGTAGCACCACATTTCAGAAGCTTCTATTCTCATCCTGTCTAAGCTGTTTGATATCCATGTTTCACTTCGTATAAGCCAACAATCAATACAAATGTTTCCAGAAAAATCTTTGTAACACCTAAATCTACAAACATGTTGTGAATATTGCAGTTCCATGTTGTGAATATTTCAGTTGTCTCTATTTCTGTGTCTAAGAAAATTAGAGAGAAATTTCCCCTCTCTTTTTTTCGGGCATGTTCATAGCTGTGTTTTCACACAAACCTGTTTCAGCATTTTCTGTACCATCTGAAGATAGCAAAAAAAAAGTGCTGAAAAATGTCTCACTGAAAACAAAGCTACAAAGGTGTCTTGCATAAAGTGCAATTACTCTACAACCTAAGTTTATATTCAATGCTCCAAAATTTCTCTTCTTCAGAAACACTTTCCTCTCCATTGTCTGCCTAGATTTTATATCATCTCTACCTTGAACATCATTAGCGATTTTGCTGCCCAAATAGCAAAAATCATCATCTTTAAGTGTCTCATTCATTAATCTAATTCCCTCACATCACCTGATTTAATTTGACTACATTCCATTATCTTCTTTTGCTTTTGTTTATGTTCATATCATATCTTCCTTTCAAGAACTGTCCATTCCGTGCAACTGCTCTTGCAGGTCCTTTGCTGTCTCTGACAGAATTACAATGTTGTCAGCAAACCTCAATGTTTTTATTTCTTCTCCATGTATTTTAATTCCTATTCTGAACTTTTCTTTTGTTTCTTTTACTGGTTGCCCAATATACAGTTTGAATAACGTCACGTATAGGCTACAACCCTGTGTCACTTGCTCCCCAACCACTTCTTCCCTTTCATGCCCCTCAACTGTTATAGCTGCCATCTGGTTCTGTAAAAATTTTAAATAGTGTTTCACTTCCTGTATTTGATCCCTGCTTCATAATTTGAAGGAGAGTATTCCAGTCAACATTGTCAAAAGCTTTCTCTAAGTCTACAAATGGTAGAAACATAGGTTTGCCTTTCCTTAATGCATCTTCTAAGATAAGTTGTAGGGTCAGTATTGTCACATGTGGTCCTACATTACTCCAGAATCCAAAGTTATCTTCTATGAAGTCAGTATCTGCTGCTTTTTGGTCCTTTTATAAAGAATTTGTGTTTGTATTCTGCAACGACAAATTCCTAAACTGGCAGTTTGGGAATATTCACACTTCTCAGCACCTTATTTCTTTGGAAGTGAAATTAATACATTCTTAGTGAAATTTGTGGATATTTCACCAGTTTCGTACATCTAGCACAGCAAATGGAATAATTTTGTCATTGTTGTCTCTCCCAATGCTATCGGTAGTTTTGACAGAATGTTGTCTACCCCTGGGTACTTGTTTCCTTGTTTCAGTGTGAGTCTTCAGTGCTCAGTCAAATGCTTCTCACAGTATATCTCCCTTGTTATCTTCATCTGTCTCTTCTACTATTTGTATGATGTTGCCCTCAGTTATATCTCCCTTGTATAGATCCCCTATACACCGAGGAGCCAAAACATTATGACCACTGCCAACTGTGATGTCGGATGCCACCTGGTAGCGTTACAGGCATATGACACTCTAAAAACAGTAAGTAAGTGGGAAGCAGATGCATATGGGGATCACCCTAATGAAGATACAGGTCCTCACAGCTTTACTTCTGCCAGTATCTCGTCTCCTATCTTCCAAACTTTACAGAAGCTCTCCTGTGAACCTTGCAGAACTAGCACTCCTGAAAGAAAGGATACTGCGGAGATATGGCTTAGCCACAGCCTGGGGGATGTTTCCAGAACAGTTTTAATCTGCCAGGAAGTTTCATATCAATGCACACACTGCTGCAGAGTGAAAATCTCATTCAGGAAACCAACTAAATGATTGTATTGTGAGGGGGCTTTGTGCAGCTTCTGTAGCATAAAGCACTTAGGATTATGGATGAAATGGGATGACTGTTGCTTTGTAGTAACCATACCAACACAATGTAATAGAGTTAGAGGAGCTTGCTGGAGCTTCTTTCAGAAATAATTCACATAGGGTTTTGGATGAAGTGTGATGATTGTGGCTTTGTAGTAACTATACCAACAGGATCATAGTATTGTGAGGGGAGTTTTCTCAAGCTCCTTTCAGAAATAATTCACATATGACTATGAATGAAATGCAATGATTGTGGCTTTTTAGTAACTGTACCAAAACTCGTGGTATTGGTCGGAAAGCTTTTTACAGTTTCTTTTGGAAATAATTCACATAGGACTACGAATGAGATGAGATGATTGTGGCTCATTAGTAATTATACTGGAAAAGTGATAGTATTGTGAGGGGAGCTTTCTGCGGCTTCTTTCAGGAATAAATCACATAGGCTTATGGATGAAATGCTAGGATTGTGGCTTTGTAATAGCTATACCAACAGATTGATACTTGAGTGAGAGGAGCTTGCTGCACCTTCTTTCAGAAATAATACACATATGGTTATGGATTAAATGCAATGGTTGTATGTCTTCAGTAACTATAACAACAAAGTGATAGTATTGTGAGGGAATCTTCCTGCAGCTTCTTTAAGAAATAAATCTCATAGTGTTATGGGTGAGATGCCCTGTATGTGGTTTTGTTGTAGCTATAGCAACAAAATGATTCTACAGTGAGAGTACCTTTGTGCAGCGTCTTTCAGAAATAATTCACATAGGGTTATGCATAAAATGCTATGGATATGACTTTGTAGTTACTATACCGACAAGATGATAGTATTGTGAGCTTTCTGCAGCTTCTTTCAGAAATAATTCACATACCATTATGAGTGTAGTGCAATGATTGTCACTTTTTAATAACTATACCAACACTTTGGTTCTAGAGTGAATGGAACTTTTTGCAGATTCTTTCAGACATATTTCACAGCATGCTATGAATCAAATGCAATAATTGTGGCTTTGTAGTAACTACACCATCAAGGTTTATAGTATTTTGAGGGGAGCGTTCTGTGGCTTCTTTCAGAAATAATTCACATGACGTTACAAATTAAATGCAATGATTGTTGCTTTGTAGTAGCTATATGAACAGATTGATTGTTAAGGAAGAGGATCTTACTGCAGATTCTTTCAGAAATAATTCACAAAGTATTATGAATGAAATGTGATGATTCTGGCTTTATGGTAACTACACCAAGAAAGTGATTGTAGTGTGAGAGGAGCTTTCTGCAGTTTCATCCAGAAATAATTCACATAGTGTTATGGCTGAAATGAGACGACTGTGGCTTTGTAGTAACTAACCATGAAAGTGATTGTAGTGTGAGAGGAGCTTTCTGGAGCTTCTTCCAGAAATAATTATCATAGTGTTAAAGATGAAATGCGATGATTGTGGCTTTTTTGTAACTATACCAACAAAGGGATAGTAATTTGAGAGGAGCTTTTGTCAGCTTCTTTCAGAAATAATCTTCATAGGGTTATCGATAGAATGCAATGCTTGTTGCTTGTTGCGGACCTTTCCTACAAGAGAGTGCAAGAATTCAAATAGCTAGGGGCACTTTCCACTGTGAACTCATCATGTGATGTAGAGATCAATGCCAGAATACAAGCAGGAAACCGATCTTTCCACAGCCTAGCACAACTGCTTTGGTAGAAATATCTCTCCAGACAGTTCAAGATTCAACCGTACAAAACATTTATCCAGCCTCTTGTTCTATATGGCTGTGAGACATGGAGTATCCGGAAACAGGGCTTCCATAAGCTCCTTGTTTTTGAGAGAAAAGTGCTTCGGAAGATTTTTGGTACAGTTCTGGATGCAGATACTGGGGAATGGAGGATCAGATACAACGAAGAGCTTGAGGAACTATACCAGCGGCCCAACATAGCAGGTACCCTGAAAGCCAAACAAATGCAGTGGGCCGACATTGTAGCTTGGATGGAGGATCACACCTACAGGAAAGAGACTGCCAGGGAGACCCAAGAACAATTGGAGGGGTGGACCCCATGAAGATTTAATCCAAGTGTCAATAGATGTGGACGAATGGCAGATAGCAGCATTGGACAGAATACAGTGGAGGAGGAAACTTGTAGATGTGTGTGGTCTACTGGGCCTGATCACGCAGTAGTAGTAGTAGTAGTAGTAGTAGTAGTAGTATTGCTTTGTGTAAAATTTCAAACAAAGTAACAGTACTGAGAGAGGTGCTTTTGCAGCTTCCTTCAGAAATAGATCACAACTGAACCACCAATGTGATAGTAATGTGAGAGAATCTTTCTGCAGCTTCTTTCAGAAATAATTTCCACAGGGTTATGGATGAAATGCGATGAATGTGGCCTTGTAGAAACTGTACCAACAAAGTGACAGTACTGTGAGCAGAGCTACAAGCAATTCGTTTCAGCAATAATTAACGTATGGTAGTGGATGAAATCGGAAGATTCTGGCCTTGTGGTAACTATACCATGAAAGTGATAGCAGTGTGGTAGGAGCTCCCTGCAGTTCCTTTCAGAAATAATACTCATAGGGTAATGGATGAAATGTGATGATTCTGTCTTTGTAGTAACTGTAGGATCAAAGTGTAGTAGTGTGAATGGAGCTTTCTGCAGCTCCTCTCAGAAATATTTCAGGTAGTGTAATGGATAATATGCAATGATTCTGGCTTTTTTGGAATCATACCAACAATGTGAAGCTGCTGTGGTATGAGCGTTCTGCTGATTCTCTTGAAAAAAAAAAAAAAAAAAAAAAAAAAATCACATATGGCAATGCATGAAATGCGATGATTCTGGCTTTGTAGTAATCATACCAACAAAGTGATGCAAATGTGGGAAGAGCTTTCTGCAGCTTCTTTCAGAAATAATTCTCACAGTGTAATGGGTGGAATGCGATGATTCTAGCTTTGTAGTAAAGATACCAACAAAAGTGTGTCTGCTGTGGGAGGAGCTTTCTGCAGCTTCTTTCAGAATTAATTCACATAGGGTAAAGGATTAAACTGCAATGATAATTTCTGTGTAGTACTCAAGTCAACAATGTGACACAAATGTGGGATTAGCTTTCTGCAGCATCATTCAGAAATAATTCGCATAGGGTTATTCATGAAATTCAATGACTCTGGCTTTGTAGTAATCGTACCAACAAAGTGATGCGAATGTGGGAGGAGCTTTCTGCAGCTTCTTTCAGAAGTAATTCGCATGGTGTAATTGATGAAATGTAATGATTCTGGCTTTGTAGTGTTACGCAAGTGTGGGAGGAGCTCTTTGTAGCATAATTTAGAAATAATTCTCATAGGGTAATGGATGAAATGAAATGATTCTGGCATTGTTGTAATCATAGCAACAAAGTGACACAATTGCGGCAGGACCTTTCTGCAGCTCCTTTCAGAAATAATTCACATAGGGTAATCAAAGAAATGCAATGATTCTCACTTTGTAGTAATCATACCAAGAAACAATGCAAATGTGAGAGGCGTTTTCTGGAGCTTCTTCCGGAAAAAATTCAAATAGGGTAACAGATGAAATGTTGTAATTGAGGATTTGTATTAATCATACCAACAGAGTGACGCCGTTCTGGGTGGAACATTTTGCAGCTTTTTTCAGAAGTAATTCACATAGTGTAATAGATAAAAATTGATGATTCTGACTTTGTAGTAATGACACCAACAAAGTAACGCAAATATGGGTGGAGCTTTCTGTAGCTTCTTTCAGAGAAAATGCACGTAGTGTAATGGATGAAATGTTTTGATTCTGGTTTTGGAGTAATCATACCAACTATGTGACGCTGCAGTGGGAGGTTCTTTTGGCACTGCCTGTGAGAAATAATTCACATAGTCTTATGGATGAAATGAGATGATTATGGCTTCGTAGTAATCATACCAACAAAGACACGGTGCTGTGGGAGGAGATTTCTGCAACTTCTTTCAGAAATAATTCACACAGCATGATGGATGAAATGGGATGTTTCTCACTTTGCAGTAATCATAAGAACAATGTGACGCTGCAGCCTGAGGAGCTTTCTGCAGCTTCTTTTAGAAATAGATCAGATACGGTTATGGATGAAATGTGACAATTCTGGCTTTGTTGTAATGATACCAACAAACAGATGCTGCTGCCAGAGGAGCTTTCTGCAGCTTCTTTCATAAAATAACCACATACAGTAATGGATGAAATTGGATGATTTTGGCTTTGTAATAATCATACGGAGAAAAAGACGCAGCTGTGGGAGACGCTTTCTGTAACTTCTTTGAGAAATAATTCACATAGGGTAATGGATGAAATGCGATGATTCTGGCATTGTAGTAATCATAGCAACAAAGAGATGCTGCTGCAGGAGGAGATTTCTGCAGCATCATTCAGAAATAATTCACTTAGGGTAATAGATGAAATAGGATGATTCTAGCTTTGTAGTAATCATAACAACAGAGAGGTGGTGAGGTGGGAGAAGCCTTCTGCAGCTTCTTTCAGAAATAATTCACATAGGATAAGGGATGAAATGTGATGATTCTGGCTTTGTGGTAATCATACCAACAAATAGACACTGCTGCCGGAGGAGGGACAGCAGCTTCTTTCAGAAATAATTCACATAGGGTACTGGAAGAAATGCGTGATTCTGGCTTTGTAGTAATCATATGAACAAAAAGATGCTGCTGTGCTAGGAGCTTTTCTGCAGCTCCTTTCAGAAATAATTCACATAGGGTAATGGATGAAATTCGATGATTGTGGCTTTGTAGTAATCAGACGAAGAAAGAGACGCTGCTGTGCTAGGAGCTTTTCTGCAGCTCCTTTCAGAAATAATTCACATAGTGTAATGGATGAAATTTGATGATTCTGGCTTTGTAGTAATCTGATGAAAAAAGAGAAACTGCTGTGGAAGGATATTTCTGCACCTCTTTTCAGAAATAATACACATATGGTAATGAATGAAATGGAATGATTCTGGCTTTGTAGTAATCATATGAACAAAAAGAAGCTGCTATGTGAGGAGCTTTTTGCAGCTCCTTTCAAAAATAAATCACATATGCTAATGGATTAAATGCCATGAATCTGGCTTTGTAGGAATCATACAAGCAAGGAGACGCTACTGTGGAAGGAACTTTCTGCTGCTTCATTCATAAATAATTCACTTAGTGTAATGGATGAAATGCGATGTTTCTAGCTTTGTAGTAACCATACCAAGAAACAGGTGGTGCTGCGAGTGAAGCCTTCTGCATCTTCTTTCAGCAATAATTCACATAGGATAATGTATGAAATGTGTTGATTCTGGCTTTGTGGTAATCATACCAACAAAGAGATGCTGCTGTGGGAGGAGCTTTCTGCAACTTCTTTCAGAAATATTTCACACAGTGTGATGAATGAAATGGGATGATTCTAGCTTTGTATTAAATATACGACCATAAAGACACTGATGTAGCAGGAGCTTTATGGAACTCCTTTCAGAAATAATTCACATAGGGTAATGGATGAAATGCAATAATTCTTGCTTTGTAATAATCATACCAATATAGATATGCTGCTGCAGGAGGGGCTTTCTGCAGCTTCTTTCAGAAATAATTCACATATGGTAATGGATCAAATGCGATGATTCTGGCTTTGTAGTAATCATACCAACAAAGAGACGCAAATGATGGAGGAGCTTTCTGCAGCTTCTACATCTGCATCTACATCTACATCCATACTCCGCAAGAGACCTGACTGTGTGTTTTTGGAGGGTACCCTGAGTACCTCTATCGGTTCTCCCTTCTATTCCAGTCTCGTATTGTTCATTGAAAGATGTATTGTCGGTATGCTTCTGTGTTTGCTCTAATCTCTGATTTTGTAGCCATGGTCTCTCTGCGAGGTACATGTAGGAAGTAGCAATATAATGCTTGACTCTTCAGTGAAGGTATGTTCTCGAAACTTTAACAAAAGCCCGTACCGAGTACTCTCCTGCAGAGTCTTCCACTAGAGTTAGTCTATCATCTCCGTAAACCTTTCGAGATTACTAAATCATCCTGTAACGAAGTGCGCTGCTCTCCGTTGGATCTTCCCTATCTCTTCTATCAACCCTATCTGGTACGGATCCCACGCTGCTGAGCAGTATTCAAGCAGTGGGCGAACAAGTGTACTGTAACCTACTTCCTTTGTTTTCGGATTGCATTTCCTTAGGATTCTTCCAACGTATCTCAGTCTGGCATATGCTTTACTGACGATCAACTTTATATGATCATTCCATTTTAAATCACTCCTACTGCGTACTCCCAGATAATTTATGGAATTAACTGCTTCCAGTTGCTGACCTGCTATTTTGTAGATAAATGATAAGGGATCTATCTTTCAGTGAATTCACAGCACATTACACTTGTCTACATTGAGACTGAATTGCCATTTCCTGCACCATGCGTTAATTCGCTGCAGATCCTCCTGCAGTTCAGTACAATTTTCCGTTGTTACAACCTCTCAATACACCACAGCATCATCTGCAAAAAGCCTCAGTTAACTTCTGATGTCATCCACAAGGTCATTTATGTATATTGTGTATAGCAACAGTCCTATGGATGTCTCTATAGGCCCCCTGGCTCATCAGCTGCTTTCGCTGAGCACCTGAAGGATAATTTGGAAAATATTTTGAGCAGATTTCTCCACCATGTTATAGTTCACGGTGGAGATTTTAATTTGCCAGATATAGACTGGGAGACTCAAACGTTCACAACGGGTGGCAAGGACAAAGAATCCAGTGAATTTTTTTTTTAAGTGCTTTATCTGAAAAATACCTTGAGCAGTTAAACAGAGAACCAACTCGTGGCGATAACATATTAGACCTTCTGGTGACAAAATTACCTGAACTATTTGAAACAGTGAATCCAGAACAGGGAATCAGCAATCATAAAGCAGTTACTGCATCGATGATTTCAGCCATAAATAGAAAAATTAAAAAAGGGAGGAAGATTTTTCTGTTTAGCAAAAGTGACAAAAAGCAGATTACAGAGTACCTGACAGCTCAACACAAAAGTTTTGTCTCAAGTACAGATAGTGTTGAGGATCAGTGGACAAGGTCAAAACCATCGTACAATATGCGTTAGATGAGTGTGTGCCAAGCAAGATCGTAAGAGATGGAAAAGAGCCACCATGGTACATCAACCGAGTTAGAAAACTGCTGCGGAAGCAAAGGGAACTTCACAACAAACATAAACATATCCAAAGCCTTGCAGACAAACAAAAATTATGCGAAGTGAAATGTAGTGTGAGGAGGGCTATGTGAGAGGCACTTAATGAATTCAAAAGTAATGTTCTATGTACTGACTTGGCAGAAAATTTAAGAAATTTTGGTCTTATGTCAAAGCGATAGGTGGATCAAAACAAAATGTCCTGACACCACAGATGACAAAAGGGTAGACACCGAAATAGACGACAGAGTGATAGAGAAAAAATTAAAATCACTCAAAAGAGGAAAGCCCACTGGACCTGAAGGGATACCAGTTCGATTTTACACAGAGCACACTATGGAACATAGCCCTCTTCTTGTAGCAGTGTACCGTAGGTCTCTAGAAGAGCATAGCATTCCAAAGGATTGGAAAATGGCATGGTCTTCCCCATTTTCAAGAAGGGACTTCAAACAGATGTGCAGAACTATAGACCTATATCTCTAATGTTGATTAGTTGTAGAACTTTGGAACATGAATTATGTTATAGTATAATGAGTTTTCTGGAGACTACCAACCTACTCTGTAGGAATCAGCATTTGTTTTGAAAAAGATGGCCATGTGAAACCCAGCTCTTGCTAATCATCCATAAGACTCAGTGGACCATAGACATGGGTTCACACTTAGATGCCGTGTATCTTCTTTCAGAAATACTTCACTTAAAGTAATGGATAAAATTCAATGATTCTGGCTTTGTAGTAAAATTACTGACAAAGAGAAGAATGAGAGATTAGCTTTCTGTAGCTCCTCTCAGAAATACTTCACATAGTGTGATGGATGAAATGCGATGAATCTGGCTTTGTAGTAACCATACCAACAAACAGACGCCAATGGGGGATGAGCCTTCTGCAGTTTCTCACAGAAATGCTTCACATAGGGTAATGGATGGAATGCATTGATTCTGGCTTTGTAGTAACAGGACCAACAGAGAGAGGCAAATGAGGGAGGAGCTTTCTGTAGCTTCCCTTAAAAAATTTCACATAGGGTAAAGGACAAAATGTGATGATTCTGGCTTTGTAGTAACTTCTCCAATAAAGAGACACCTATGAGGCAAGCGCATTCTGCAGCTCCTCTCAGAAATACTTTACGAAGTGTAATGGATAAAATGCGATCATTCTGACTTTGTAATAACCTTACCAACAACGACACGCCTTTGAGGGAGGAGCTTTCTGCAGCTCCTCTCAGAAATAGTTCACATAGGGTAAGGGATGAAATGCGATGATTCTGGCTTTGTAGTAACCATACCAACAAAGAAACAGAAATGAGGGACGAGCTTTCTGTAATTTCTTTTATATACCTCACATCAGGTAATGGATGAAATGTGATGATTCTGTCTGTGTAGTAATCATACCAACAAACAGATGTAAATGAGGGAGGAGCTTTCTGTAGCTTCTCTTATATACACCACATCAGGTAATAAATGAAATGTGATGATGCTGTCTGTGTAGTAATCATACAAACAAAGAATTGCAAATAAGAGAAGGGCTTTCTGTAGCTTCTCTCAGAATTACTTCACATAAGGTAATGGATGAATTGCGATGATCCTGGCTTTGTAGTAACATTACCAACAAATGTACGCGTATGAGGGGAGAGCTTCCTGCAGCTTCTCTCTGAAATACTTCAATTGGGGTAATAGATGAAATGCGAATATTCTGGCCTCTGTAGTAATTATACCAACAAACAGTCACAAATGAGGGAAAAGCTTTCTTTACCTTCTTTCAGAAATACTACACATTGTTTAATGGACACCCCATGAACAATTGACCTTGCCAATCGTGGGGAGACTTGCGTGTCTCTGTGATACAGATAGGCATACCGTAGGTGCAACCACAACGAAGGGGTATTTGTTGAGAGGCCAGACAAATGTGTGGTTTCTGAAGAGGGGCAGCAGCCTTTTCAGTAGCTGCAAGGGCAACAGTCTGGATGATTGACTGATCTGGCCTTGTAACAATAACCAAAACGGCCTTGCTGTGCTGGCACTGTGAACGGCTGAAAGCAAGGGAAAACTTCCTGACGGCATGCAGCTTTACTGATTGATTAAATGATGATGGGGTCCTCTTGGGTAAAATATTCCAGAGGTAAAATAGTCAACCAATTGGATCTCCGGACGGGGACTACTGAAGAGGATGTCGTTATCAGGAGAAAGAAAACTGGTGTTCTACGGATCGGAGCATGGAATGTCAGATCCCTTAATCTAGCAGGTAGGTTAGAAAATTGGTGAAGTTCCTCAGGCAGGAGGAACAAGACTTTTGGTCAGGTGACTACAGGGCTATAAACACAAAATCAAATAGAGGTAATGCAGGAGTAGGTTTAATAATGAGTAGGAAAATATAAATGCGGTTAGGCTACTACAAACTGCATAGTGATAGCATTATTGTGGCCAAGATAGATGCGAATCCCACAGCTACTACAGTAGTACAAGTTTATAGGCCAACTAGCTCTGCAGATGATGACTAAATTGAAGAAATGTATGATGAGATAAAAGAAGTTATTCAGATAGTGAAGAGAGGTGAAAATTTAATAGTCATGGGTGACTGGAATTCGAGTGTAGGTAAAGGGAGAGAAGGAAACATAGTAAGTGGATATGGATTGGGGCTTGGTAGAATTTTGCACAGAGTCCAACTTAATCATAGCTAACACTTGGTTTAAGAATCATGAAAGAAGGTTGTATACATGGAAGAACCCTGGAGATACTAAAAGGTATCAGATAGATTATATAATGGTAAGACAGACATTTTGGAACCAGGTTTTAAATTGTAAGACATTTCCAGGGGCAGAGGTGGACTCTGACCACAATCTAATGGTTATGACCTGTAGATTAAAACTGAAGAAACTGCAAAAAGTTGCGAATTTATGGAGATGGGACCTGGATAAACTGAAAGAACCAGAGGTTGTAAAGAGTTTCACGGAGAGCATAAGGGAACAATTGACAGGAAAGGGGGAAAGAAATACAGTAGAAGAAGAATGGCTAGCTTTGAGAGATTAAGTAGTGAAGGCAGCAGAGGATCAAGTAGGTAAAAATACGAGGGCTGCTAGAAATCCTTGGGTGACAGAAGAAATATTAAATTTAATTGATGAAAGGAGAAAATATAAAAATGCAATAACTGAAGCAGGCAAAAAGGAAATCAAACATCTCAACAAACAGATCGACAGGAAGTACAAAATGGCTAAGCAGGGATGGCTAGAGGACAAATGTAAGGATATAGAAGCTTATCTCACTAGGGGTAAGATAGATACTGCCTACAGGAAAATTAAAGAGACCTTTGGAGATAAGAGAACGACTTGTATGAACATCAAGAGCTCAGATGGAAACCCAGTTCTAAGCAAAGAAGGGAAAGCAAAAAGGTAGAATGAGTATATAGAGGGTCTATACAAGGGTGATGCACTTGGGGACAATATTATGGAAATGGAAGAGGATGTAGATGAAGATAAAATGGGAGATAGGATACTGTGTGAAGAGTTTGACAGAGCATTGAAAGACCTGGGTCGAAACGAGGCCCCCAGAGTAGACAACATTCCATTGGAACTACTGACAGCCTCGGGAGAGCCAGTCCTGACAAAACTCTTACCATCTGGTGAGCAAGATATATGAAACAGGCGAAATACCCTCAGACTTCAAGAAGAATATAATAATTCCAATCCCAAAGAAACCAGGTGTTGACAGATGTGAAAATTACTGAACAATCACTTTAATAAGCAACAGCTGCAAAATACTAACACGATTTCTTTACAGACGAATGGAAAAAATAGTAGAAGCTGACTTCAGGGATGATCAGTTTGGATTCTGTAGAAATACTGGAACACATGAGGCAATACTGACCTTACGACTTATCTTAGAAGAAAGATTAAGGAAAGGCAAACCTATGTTTCTCACAGTTGTAGACTTAGAGAAAGCTTTTGACAATGTTGATTGGAACACTCTCTTTCAAATTCTAAAGGTGGCAGGGAGCGAAAGGCTATTTGCGATTTGTACAGAAACCAGATGGCAGCCATAAGAGTCGAGGGGCATGAAATAGTAGCAGTGGTTGGGAAGGGAGTGAGACAGGGTTGTAGCCTCTCACTGATGTTATTCAATCTGTATATTAAGCAGGCAGTAAAGGAAACAAAATAAAAATTCAGAGTAGGTATTAAAATCCATGAGGAAGAAATAAAAACTTTGAGATTTGCCGATGACATTGTAATTCTGTCAGAGACAGCAAAGGACTTGGAAGAGCAGTTGAATGGAATGGAGAGTGTCTTGAAAGGAGTATATAAGATGAACATCAACAAAAGCAAAATGAGGAAAAGGAAATGTACTCGAATTAAGTTGGGTGATGCTGAGGCAATTAGATTAGGAAATGAGACACTTAAAGTAGTAAAGGTGTTTTGCTATTTGGAAGCAAAATAACTGATGATGGTCAAAGTAGAGAGGATATAATATGTAGACTGGCAATGGTAAGGAAGGCATTTCTGAAGAAGATAAATTTGTTAGCATTGAGTATAGATTTAAGTGACAGGAAGTCATTTCTGAAAGTATTTGTATGGAGTGTAGCCATGTATGGAAGTGAAACATGGACGATAACTTGTTTGAACAAGAAGAGGATGCAAGTTTTCTAAATGCGGTGCTAAAGAAGAATGCTGAAGATTAGATATGTAGATCATATAACTAATGAGGAGATATTGAATAGGTGTGGGGAGAAGAAAAGTTTGTGGCACAACTTGACCAGAAGAAGGAATCGGTTGGTAGGACATGTTCTGAGGCATCAAGAGATCGTCAATTTAGTATTGGAGGCCAGTGTGGAGGGTAAAAATCGTAGAGGGAGACCAAGAGATGAATACACCAAGCAGACTCAGAAGGATGTAGGTTGCAGTAGGTACTGGGAGATGAAGAAGCTTGCACATGATAGAGTAGCAGGGAGAGGTGCATCAAACCAGTCTCAGGACGGAAGACCACAACAACAACAGTGTAATGGACGAAATGCGATGAATCTGACTTTGTAATAACCTTACCAACAAAGATATGCCTATGAGGGAGGAGCTTACTGCAGCATCTCTCAGAAATACTTCAAATAGGGAAATTGATGAAACACGATGATTCTGGCTTTGTAGTAACCATACCAACAAAGAGATGCAAATGAGTGAAAAGCTTTCTTCAGCTTCTCTCAGAAATACTGCCTATAGGGTAAAGGGTGAAGTGCAATGATTCTGGCTTCATAGTAACTATACCAAGAAAGACATGCAAAGGAGAGAGGAACTTTCTGTAGCTTCTCTCAGAAATGTTTCACATCGGGTATGGATGAAATACGATGATTCTGGCTTTGTAGGAACCCTAACATCAGAGAGATGCCTATGAGGGAGGAGCTTCCTGCAGCTTCTCTTTTATGCTTCACATCGGGTAATGGATGAAATGCAATGATTGTGTCTGTGTACTAATCATTCCAACAAAGAGATGCAAGTGAGGGAGGACCTTTCTGCAGCTTCCCTCTGAAATACTTAACATAGGGTAATGGATGAAAAAGATTATTCTGACTTTCTAGTAACCATACCAACAAAGAGACGCAAGTGAGGGAGGAGCTTTCTTTGGCTTCTCCCATAAAAACTTCACATCAGGTAATGGATGAAATGTAATGATTGTGTCTGTGTACTAATCATACCAACAAACAAAAGCAAGTAAGGGAGGAGCTTCCTGCAGCTTCTCTCTGAAAAACTTCACATAGGGTAATGAATGAAATGTGATTATTCTGGCTTTGCAGTAACCATACCAAAAAAGAGACGCAATTAAGGGAGGAGCTTTCAGTGGCTTCTATAATAAATACCTCACATCAGTTAATGGATGAAATATAATGATCGTTTCTGTGTACTAATCATACCAAAACAGAGATGCAAGTTTTGGAGGATCTTCCAGCAGCTTTCTCTCAGAAATACTTCACTTAAGGTAACGGATGAAATGTGATGATCCTGGCTTTCTAGTAACCATACCAACAAAGAAACGCAAATGAGGGAGGAGCTTTCTGTAGTTTCCCTCAGAAATACTTCACATCAGGTAATGGATGAAATGTAATGATTGTGTCTGTGTACTAATCATACCAACAAACATATGCAAGTGAGGGAGGAGCTTTCTGCAGCTTCTCTCTGAAATACTTCACATAGGGTAAAAATGAAATGGGATGATTCTGGTTTTGTAGTAACCATACCAACAAAAGACACAAATGAGGGAGGAGCTTTCTGTACCTACCAACAGAAATAATTCACATTAGGTAATGGATGAAATGTACTGAATGTGTCTGTGCACTAATCTTACCAAGAATCAGATGCAAGTGATGGAACAGCGATCTGCAGCTTCCCTCAGAATAAGTTCACATAGAGCATTAGATAAAATGCGGTTATTCTGGCTTTGAAGTAACCATATTAGCAAACAAATGCAAATGAGGGAGGAACTTTCTGTAGATTCTCTCAGAAATATTTCACATCAGGTAATGGATGAAATCTAATGATTGTGACTGTGTATTAATCATACCAAGAAACAGATGCAAGTGACGGAGGAGTGTTCTGCAGCTTCTCTCAGAAATACTTCACATAGTGTAGTGGAAGAAATTCAATGATTCTGGCTTTGAAGTAACCATACCAACAAAGTGACGCAAATGGGGGAGTAGCTTTCGGTGGCTTCTCTCTTAAATACTTCACATTAGGCAATGGATGAAATGTAATGATTGTGTCTGTGTACTAATCATACCACAAAGCAGATGCAGGTGACTGAGGAGCTTTCCGCAGGTTCTCTCTGAAATACTTCGGGTAGGGTAATTTTAATGATTCTGGCTTTGTAGTAACCATAGCAACAAACAATGCAAATGAGAGAAGAGCTTACTGTAGCTTCCCTCAGAACTACTTCACATCAGGTAATGGAGGAAATGTAATGATTGTGTCTGTGTACTAATCATACCAACAAACAGATGCAAGTGAAGGAGGAGTTTCCCGTACCTTTTCTCTGAAATACATTTCAGAGGGTAATGGATGAAATGCAATGATTCTGGCTTTGTAGTAACCATACCAACAGTCAAACACAAATGAGGGCGGAGCTTCCTGCAGCCTGTGTCTGAAATAAATCCCAAAGGGTAATGCATGAAATGCAATTATTCTGGCTTTGTAGTAACCATACCAACAATCAAACCAAAACGAGGGGGAGCTTTCTGTAGCTTTTCTCAGAAATACTTCACATAGAGTAATAGATGAAATGTGATGATTATGGCTTTGTAGTAACCATAACAACAAACAAACGCAAATGAGGCACTACGTTTCTGCAGCTTCTCTATGAAATACATCTCATGGGGTAATAGATGAAATGTGACGGTTCGGCATTGTAGAACCATACCAACAAACAAACGCAAATAAGGGAGGAGCTTTTTGTAGCTTCCGTCAGAAATAATTCACATCAGGTAATGGATGAAATGTAATGATTGTGTCTATGTACTAATCATAGCAACAAACAGATGTAAGTGAGGAAGGAGCTTTCAGCAGCTTCTCTCTGAAATACATCACATAGGGAAATAGATGAAACGCGTTGATTCTGGTTTTGTAGTAACCATACCAACAAACAAACCTAAATGAGGGAGGACCTTTCTGTAGCTTCCCTCAGAAGAACTCAACATCAGCTAATGGATGAAATGTAAGGATTGTGTCAGTGTACTAATCATACCAACAAACAAATGCATGTGAGGGAGGAGCTTTCTGCAGCTTCTCTCTGTAATACATCACATTGGGTAATAGGTAAAATGCAATGATTCTGGCTTAGTAGTAAACTTACCAACAAATGCACGCCAATGAGGGAGGAGCTTTCAGTAGCTTCCCTCAGAAATACTTCACATCAGGTGATGGATTAAATATAAAGACTGTGATGGTGTACCAATCATATCAATAAACAGATGCAAGTGAGGGAGGAGCTCTCCGTAGCTTCTATCCGAAATACACCACATAGGGTAAATAATGAAATACAATGATTTTGGCTTTGTAATAACCATCCCAACAAACTAAGGCAAATGAGGGAGAAGCTTTCTGTAGCTTTTCTCAGAAATACTTCACATAGGGTAATAGATGAAGTGTGTTTATTCTGGCTTTGTAGTAACAATACTAACAAACAAACGCAAATTATGGGGCAACTTTCTGTAGCTTCCCTCAGAAATACTTCACATCAGGTAATGGATGAAATGTAATAATCGTGTCTGTGTACTAATCATACCAACAAACTGATGCAGGTGAGGGAAGAGCTTTCTGCAGCTTCTCTGTGAAACACATCACATAGGGTAATGGGTGAAATGCAATGATTATTACTTTGTAGTAACCATACCAACAAGCAAATGCAAATGAGGAAGGAGCTTTCTGTAGCTTCCCACAGAAATACTTAACATCAGGAAATGGATGAAATGTAATGATTGTGTCTGTGTACTAATCATACAAAAAATCAGATGCAGTTGAGGGAGTTGCTTTCTGCAGCTTCACTCTGAAATACATCACATAGGGTAATGGATGAAATACATTGATTCTGAATTTGTAGTACCCATACCAACAAACAACACAAATGAGGGAGGAGCTTTCTGTAGCTCTCCTCAGAAATACTTCACATAGGGTAATAGATGAAATGCGATGATTCAGGTTTTGTAGTAACCATACCAACAAACAAACGCAAATGAGGGAGGAGCTTTCTGTAACTTACCTCAGAAATATTTCACATCAGATAATGGTTGAAATGTAATGACTGTAGTAACCATACATAGGGTAATGGATGAAATGCTATGATTTAGGCTTTGGGGTAACCATACCAACAAACAAAATCCATAAAGGAAACGTAATGATTGTGTCTCTGTACTAATCATACCGAACAAAGGGATTCAATTGAGGGATTAGCTTTCTGCAGCTTCCCTCAGAAATAATTCACATCAGGTAATGGATGAAATGTAATGATTGTGTCTGTGTACTAATCATACCAACAAACAGGTGCAAGTGAGGGAGGAGCTTTCTGCAGCTTCTCTCTGAAATACATCACATATTGTAATTGGTGGAATGCAATGAATCTGGCTTTGTAGTAACCATACCAACAAACAGATGCAGGTGAGGGAAGAGCTTTCTGAAGCTTCTCTCTGAAATACGTTTTATAGTGTAATAGATGAAATGCAATGATACAGGCTTTGAAGTAACCATACCAACAAACTTATGCAAATGAGGGAGAATCTTTCTGTAGCTTCGATCAGACATACTTCACATCAGGTAATGGATGAAGTGTAATGATTGTGTCTGTTTACTAATCATACCAACAAACAGATGCAAGTGAGGGAGGAGCTTTTTGCAGCTTCTTTCGGAAATACTTCACATAGGACAATAGCTGAAATGCAATTATTCGTGCTTTGTAGTAACCATACCAACAAACAAACACCAATCAGGGAGGAGCTTTCTGTACCTCTTCTGAGAAATATTTCACATAGGGTAATAGATTAAATGCAATGATTCTATCTTTGTAGTAACCATACCAACAATCAAACGCAAATGAGGGAGGAGCTTTCTGTAGCTTACCTCAGAAATACTTCACATCAGGTAATGGATGAAATATAAGGATTGTGTCTTTGTACTAATCATTCCAACAAACAGATGCAAGTGAGGGAGGAGCTTTCTGCACCTTCTCTCTTAAATACATAACATGTTGTAATAGATGAAATGCGATGATTCTGGCTTTGTAGTAACCATACCCACAAACAAACGCCAATGAGTGAGCACCTTTCAGTAGCTTTTCTCAGAAACATTTCACATAGGGTGATAGATGAAATGCCATGATTCTGATTTTGTAGGAACCATACCAACAAACAAACCAAATGAGGGAGGAGCTTTCTGTAGCTTCCCTCAGAAATATGTCACATCAGGTAATGGATGAAATGTAATGATTGTAGTAACCATACATAGGGTAATGGATGAAATGCAATGATTTAGGCTTTGGAGTAACCATACCAACAAACAAAATCCATAAAAGAAATGTAATGATTGTGTCTCTGTACTAATCATACCAAACAAAGGGTTCAATTGAGGGATTAGCTTTCTGCAGCTTCCCTCAGAAATAATTCACATCAGGTAATGGATGAAATGTAATGATTGTGTCTGTGTACTAATCGTACCACATAGTGTATGCTGCCGTGGTGTGTGCCTCGCCCTTGCCTTCGGCTGTAATTGGCACAGTGCCCGAAGGGCTCAGTCCCTCCGGAGGCCTTGCGCCACCACTGTTATTCCATCTTAGCCACGTATCACGGCTCTGGCATTGTCTACACTGACGGTTCGATGGTTGCTGGTCGTGTCTTTTATGCCCTAACTCTAGGGGACCATTGTGAACAACTTTCATCGCCGGTTGGCTCAGCTTTTACACTGCTGACGTGGTCACCATCTTTCGAGCTCTAGAGTATCTCCGCTCCTGCTCAGGTGAGTCCTTCATTATCAGTGGTGATTACCCAAGCGGATTACCAGCTCTCGACCAGTGTTTCCCTCGTTCTCGTCTGGTGATTCCTATCCAGTTGTCCCTGCATAATCTGGCCCGTTGCGGCAGATCTGTTGTCTTTGTTTGGAACCCAGGCCATTTTGGGATACCTTGCAATGAAACTGTTGACTGCCTGGCGAAAGAGACCACCAGTAAAGCATCTCTGGAGATTAGCCTCCCGGCGACTGATTTGCGGGCACTATTATGCCACGAAGTTTTAGATTTATGGGACAGTGATTGGCGCAACCTGCCCATGCCAAAGAATCTCCGTCATAACAAGGAGACGATGACTGTGTGGTGGTCATCCATGCGATCCACCGCAGGGACTCAGTCATCCTTTGCTGTCTCCGCATTGGCCACACCTGACTGATGCACAGTTATTTCCTGTGTCGTGAGGATCAACCTCTTTGTCATTGTGGGGCGTCCTTGACAGTGGTCCATATTCTGTTGGAGTGCGCCCTTTTAACTGTGCTCAGGCAGACTTTTGCGCTGGCTGAAATGCTCTCTGCGCTTTTAACTGATGACTGTTCCTTAGCGGACTTTGTTTTGCGTTTTATTCGGGCAGGGGGATTTTATCACTTAATGTAAATGTGTGTGTTTTTGTGTTGATTCTGGCCTATGGGCTACGATTTTAGTCTGCTTTTTTTAATGTGTTTCTCGGTGGTTGGCTTTTCCTTTTCTGTTTCTATGGTCGGCCACCCACCGTCACACTCCGTGCAATTTTAGTTCGTCTTGTCTGGTCTTTGTCTCAGTTTCTCTCGTTCTGTGTCATCTGTCCTCTCGTTTGTTGATTGTTCTTATTCTCTGTGGGTGTTTTTAGTATTAGAAAAAGGGACCGATGACCGTAGCAGTCTAGTCTCTTTAACCCCCACAAACCAACCAATCTTAAGATGTCTACCTCAGTTGGAGATGAAATGTCAGAAATAATTTTATTCATCAACCATGCCGTCCTCCCACAAGCCAGTCCAGAAGTTTTGACTAATGTGAACAGTCGCTGTGAAAGCCTATGTTGTGTAAATGTGTGCTTGTCTCCTGAAGTGTACCTGGTGAAAGGAGGAGTAGGAGGTGGGTTAAAGCTCGTGGTGTGAGTAGCTTCGCAGTATTATCTATCCTTCACGTAATACGTGTTTTCATTCTTGATAAAACACAATATTAGTCATCGACAAAGTTTTTTGTTGTAGCTCGTGTATTTAGAGGAAACAGCACTATCCTGGCGTACATGTTTCCTTGGGATTGAACTATAATGTCATGAATTTCAGCCACAGTCTCCAACTGTTTTCACTATTTAACTTAAATTATTATTGGACCTGTCTGAGGAAATGTGTGTCAAGCAATGTACTTCAAAAGGCCTTTCTGCTGTGCTCTAAGTCCTCATGTTCATATACAGGATTGAAGCAGTTGAGAGTTGAGTGTTGAATCACGGTTCTGCACTATCCCCGATGACCACTGTCAGCACGTGTGGTGGCAGCTTGGGGGACATTCCACTCTTCCAGTGTTCTGGAAAGGCACAGTATGGCCAGAAAATGGTTATGACTGTAGGTTGCAGTTGATAGTGATTGAGGGAACTGTGACGGAACAACAACCTTTCAGATGTCGATAATCCTCGTGTTACATCTTGTATGACAGTATCGTGATGTTATTTCCAACACAACAGTGCTCATCCACACAGTGGCATGTGTATGTATCAATTGTATGCATGGTATTAGCTGCTCCCATAGTCAGCAATATCCTTAGATATGTTCCCTGCAGAGCATATGTGGCACGAGCTTGGACGTAAACTCTGCCCCAGTGTCAGTATCCAGAATATTGTGGACCATTACAACTGTTTGAGGCCAGCTTGCCCGAGGAAGGAATCTAGTGGCCTTATGACACCCTCCCAAACAAACAAGTGTATGCAAGAAGGGCAATTGGGTGCATGTCATATTGATAAGTGAGCTCATACTGCCAAGTTCTTTGTAAATCTGAGTCAATTTTGTAATCACTAAAGTAACATCACATACCGTCTGAACCCATGGCATTTCTTTTCTTTCTGTGAATTTCAATTTCTTAGCTGGGCAGTGTTTATGAACATCTTGGGCTGAAAGAAAATTAGCATGATATAGAGACGTAAAACTATTAGAGACGTAATTAAATGTAAAAGTGTCACTAAAAACATATTTAAAGTGAAAAGCCTGAAAAAACACCAAGTTGTGTGTCCAGAAAATCTGTATCACAATGGGTTAACAGTGAGCAGCAACTGCAACCAAATGGGAAAATTATCTTCTTCCGGCTCAGGATGTTGTAGCAGATTTTCTGCAACTTCACATTCCTAATGCTTCTGTATATTTTTTCCTGTTTCTACAAAGTCCATTCCTGGCAACTATAATTAAAATGATCCAAGTCACTGTCCTTCTTTGTATACTAAGGTGTCTGTCTGTAAATAATTTACTCTTATTTCTGGAGGCTTGGGCATTCCAATTCTTCTCTTAATATCCACTAGCTTCTGCCCTCAACTATGTTGGCACGGATCTTGAACCTGCATGAATTTTGAGTAACCCTGAAGCTTATTATCCATGGGAAAAATGGATATAAAGAACTGAAAGTGAAGTTGTCAAAACGATGCAATGGTAAAGAATTGATATGTTTGTAAGCACAGATACAGATATTTGAAGTATGAAATAGCAAAACGCCTGGATAGGGGAACAAGCTAGTGGCGTTTTTAATGAAAATACAAAAAATTAAAGAATCTGTAGTTACAAATAAGTCAGTTCTTTACTGTTGCACCCTTTTGACAGTGTCACCTTCAGTCTTTTATATCTGTTTTCTTGCTAATAAGCTTCAGGATATTTATGAACATTCATGTCAATGAAGTCGTTTGCTTAATAAGCTTACCAGTGACAATAGTTAAAGTAATTTGTGAATGAATTCAAGAATGTCTGTGGGTAATGGAATTAAACTATTAACATTAGTAAGATTTTGGAAAGTTTCATCATCATAATACTATTTACTACTTTTTACTGATTTTTCTCATTTCTGGTCCCGGTTTGTTTTGTTTAGTTTTATAAAACTTCCACTGTCCCGATGTTTTTTTCTTCCAGTATAATGAAATGATGCTTATATGAAACTGAGTTGATCCACATAAAGCACTTGCAGTACCTTGCAGGCCTGCATACAATAAAAAGTATTTAATATTGCATTTTTTTGTAACCAGTTCAGCATGCAACTCTTTATACATAACCTGTCAGTAGCTGCCCACAGAGTTATTTTCAATTCTCCTGTAATTAAATAACATAAAACATGATAAATAGATGTAAAAACTTTTTATAATATGGAAAAATGCCTGTACACCATTATTATTTGCAGTATGTAGATAGTCACAGGATATGTGATGCATTCCCTTATGGATCTGAGTTACTGGGTACACATTTGTTTCCATACTATTCGGGCCCACATAGTTAAATGTACAGTTCACTTTATCATGTTTTATAGATAATTTCACTTCAAAATTTCTCTGAGGGTTGAAATGCTTTTATAAATATGTAATGTTGGATCATTGGCTGTTGTCAGCTTAGCATATAATTTTAATGGTCTTTTATCCATTCTGGATCTTTCTGAACTCAACAGCTGTGAACAAATGTTGATTAAGAATGCAACCAACCATGAGTACTTCTAAGAGTATTAATTTAAATGCCATTACCAGTCTCAAGCTATTATGGCTGTCTACAGGTTTTTATTTTATTTACTTACTTTTTTTAAGTAATTGCAACAATGTGCTAATATACATGTATTTGATAAAATATAAAATGAAATACTTACATACCCTCGATTTGTTTTGTCGGTATCATTTAGGCTTTCTTTGGTCCTTAAGCATTTTCAGCATGACACACGAAGAGTTAAGAATGATAGACAATGCACTTCTTCTAAACAATCCACTGTGTTGTGCACACACTTCACAGTATTTTTCATCAGTTGCAGCCTTTGACAAGTACTTCACATGTAATGATTTTGCTTACAGTGAAAAGTCTATCCACTGACCAAAGATATCACTCATTTCTCAACAAGGAAACATCTCATCTACTGTATGTTAAGTAAAGAATGTGTGGACGATACAAATCTGCACTTCTTACAAGTGAGGAACTCTAATTGTAGCATGTCATAGGAGAAATTAACAAGAAGATTTATCAGGCTACTCTGGAGAAGCAATGGCATGTGTTTTGATTTTGGTCCCTGACAATATCCTTCAATTGATGTTAAGTTGGGCAGCTAGTATAATGAGGATACCCTTGTTCAGAGTCCTAACACAGACCAATCATGTTTAATTTGTGTGAAAAGTGCAATGAACATTTTCAGGATTGTTTGTTAGCCAGCTGTAGTTGCTCATTTAGAATTTGCTGAGGTGAACTGAAGGTGTGAATGCATATTTCTATTTATTTTAAGATGCCCATTTTCCTCCATAAGTTAGTTGTATATTTTGTTTGTAGATTACCTTTAGTGTTTGAAATGCTGTATCTATATTGAGGCATGTGATTGGCAGTTGCATATGTAGTTAAATGTTTTTAGTCTAAAAGCATCCTTTTATTTATGATATCTTGAAGTTGCTGCCAGTCAGGCCAAGATAAAACCTGATGCAATTGTTACAATCAGTACTGTGTATTCCTCAGTTTTTAGAGACCCAGCCCAATGCTTTTGGTTTTATGTACTATGTTATGTTGCAGCATTTAGTGTGCATCTATAGGCTTAAAGTCGAAATTGTGCAGAAAATATTAGTAAGTTACCAGATTCAACCATAGAATGTTTATGAAATATTACATATGTCATGTTAATTGAAAGAGGAAACAGTTTTTTAATTAACTAATCCATACATACAGCAATAACATCTTTTACAGTTGTAGATGATGATGATCTGCTGTTAATTTTGAAGTGTTTTGTACAATTTTTTATACACATTGCCAAACAAGTTTACAATTTATGTAAAAAAAAATACAGTTTGTGTCACATAACTACACACTGGGTGAGCGAATATTTGTAGTTTGGGCACTGCCTTTCAGCTGTCTTAAGTACCTTGACAATACTTTTAGCATCCCCTTGTATTCTTTGTATTGTCTCTTTAGCCCATTTGAAAAAGCAGAGTCATTAGCTCACAACAATGTTAAGATGACAAAATTGTATTAAGTATGGAAATTATCCATCACAGACACTGCGTGTAGAATTTCACATTATTTCTAATTAAATAATAATAATTTTTTCAATGCCTGCTTGATGTTACATAAATAATCATGGACTTTTTAGTATTAACTATTTGAGAGGTATGCTTCATTTTTTTTAATATCAGGGTATTAATTCATTCAAAAAATTTATGGTGCAGTTTTATTCCTTTGTAGAAAATACTGGCTGCTGTTTTGATTATCTTGAAACATGAGTCGGACAAAACTGACATTTACTCAGATCATGTGAATACTGCTGTTTGTGAGATAACTGCTTTGTTCTGTATAAGCCAAAAATATTGTTATTCAGTCTGATATTATGTAATTGCCCAAACTATGAGGTTTGTGGTGGGATTATTTGGGACAGAGATGCTACATATTAGTATGTTGTGCTAACAATAATGTTAAATGAATGACTTACAGGGGATGATGTGAAGTTTGCACTATGTGCAGATTTAGACTGCTCAGCTATAACTGAAGTTGTATTTAACAAATGTTGAAAATCGATCTTCTACCTTAGACTTATAATTACCTTTGATGTTTACATTCTGTATGTAGCAAACATCACTACAGAAATCTGCCATTGCGCTGCTTGTAAAAGTTGTAACTGTTTGATAGTTATTTGTCATGTTGACATAATGATTATTCCTTAATCTAGAATGTTTCTAGTTACGTAAGTACTTTTATTCATGTTATATAGTAACCTGTTTATACATTATGTATGTTAATGTTTATTGTTCGCTAGGAAACTTAAGTTTGGGTCAACAGAATTCCCAACAGACAGTTATAATTTATGTTAATAATTAAAATAGTTTATGCACAATTATCTTAAAATATTCAAAAATTAAATGTAAACTTAGTAACAATCAGATTAATGCTTAAAGACATTCTTTCCTTTCTTACTGTACACTGATTTCTGCAGGCATTTTTGAGTGTAAAGATGCCTTGCTGGTACCTGGTACTTAATGCTGTAAATGTTAGCTATGTCAGCTTCAGTTTTGCTTGGTTACTTTATATTTGTATGCATCATATGGGACAAGTCAAAACAATGCTACTTTTGTGTAAAACAAATGAGCTCTGTATTCGCATGTTAACAATACTATCAGAGGTGATGACATTCTGTGATCATCAGAAACGTCATTTCTATGATGTTTCTGGATGTAACAGCAAAACTAGTGCTGCAATCGGGCTGATTTGACGATGGGACTAGTGCTACAATGGGACTGGCGTGAAGATGAAAACGTTCTTGAGTGGATAACCCTCTCTGGGGTGCAAGAATTTCTCTTGATAGGTGTGCAGCCACCAGGATTACGCTCTGTTCACAGCTGTATTGGACATTCCATATTTCTTAGACTCCTGGATCAATCTGTACTGCTATCATGCTGTCTACCACACCCTGTTCTTTGTACCTCCCTCTGCAGGTGCAGTGGGTAACATGACACTTGTGAAGAGGCTACAGTTTCCTTTCCAAGAGAAAATTGGTCCTACACAGACCCATCCTCACTCCACCCATGAACAACAGTTCTCAAATTTTATATGGATATGAATCTGTATGTACATCAAAGCCCTTCTTATGCAGCACAAGACATGGGTAGCCAACATACGTTTGCGGCACTGTGAACTGTAACTTGACAGCTTACCACTACCTTATCCAAGACTGCCTCTAAAGTAGTGGCAATAAAGGCTGTGCATATGTGGCATGTACTTCTTTTTGAGAACATCCATCAAGGGTTTCAGAGTATTTAATTCTACAGCATTGAATGTGTCACGAAGTGCTCTTTGACCCAGTTAAGTTATAACATTATATAAATAACACACAGCAGGGTGAACAGTATTAATGGCAATGATAACAATGTCGATGACATGAACAACAATTATAATAGTCTATTCACTGGACAGTAAATTTGTAATTATTTATTTATTCTGTTAGATGAGTTGATTGTTAATCAGTGCAATGATGACTGCATTACCACCTGAAGCAAGACTGCTTAATACAAATTTCTGCTTTATTCAATAAATTTTTCGTGTGCACATATGTTGCTGCAACAATAAAGTAAAATTAAATGATATGATTGAATTGTTCATTTGATGGAATTCTGTATTCATTTGGATGTTAAATACACCAGTGTATCATTTCTTTAATGCCTCATCTGAATCCTTGTCACTATTGCCATTTTTATCTCGAATTTATGTATAGCATTGCCTAACACTTGTTTGTAATTTAGTTTTCAAAGCTATAATTGTAAAAAAAAAAGTTGTTTGTGTTTAATATGTTATTTAAGTTTAGTATGATGTTTCACTGTTAGTATGTTCTGAACATTAAAGAATATTACTAACTATCCTGAAATACATTATTAAAGTTATCCCCTACTGTCACTCGCAGTGTTTTGTAAGTCATTGTAATATGTTGATGCTGATTTACACTTTTATGGCCACTTACCATTATTTTGTTACTGATCTCTTATAAAAGCATATTCTTGATTTACATACATCATCTATTTTTATATCTTTATTGCCTGCTGCGGAAAGTGGATGTTAACAATGTTGTTGAATTATAGTGTAAGCGGCTATGCCTTAATCCAGAAAGAAATAAAAATATGTTTGACATGTATAGGTATTTTAATTCACCTCCCTAAGGATATCTCACATATAACTTATTTCACCTCTGGCAGTGTTTATTAATTTGATGTGGTAGTCAGGAAGCAACCTCAAGATGTAAAACAAACTCTTGCAACGTTTTTGTCCATAAAATTTGGAATTGGGAAGAAAGATAATGGTGGCACGTGCTGTTATCAAATACACAACACTGAAATGGTTGTATTTGAGTGGTTATACACTACATTAGAACAGAATTTTCCAATAATCAAAATTTCTTTTGTGACAGCATTATGGGATAATTTTCTCCTATTCCCACATGAGGGTGCACAGATAGCTTGAGCATTTGGGAGCTTCTTCCATACTCAGTTAAGAGAGTTTGCTCTGCCAGTAACACTGTGACAGTTTTTTACATACAGAGGATGACAGTGTGCGGTTCAACAGGCAGGTCCTGTCAATAACAGAGAAGCTGTTAAAAGCTTGATTTCTCCCTAAAACCTTAAGGGGCAAGTAAATCTGAAAAACATTTCTAAAAATTTCATAATCTTGTTCTGATTGTGTAGAAACAATTGTTACTCCTAAGTAACACTTGGACGCAATAAATAAGCCCTGTTGTGGTAAATAAATTTACACTCGTATTTAGGGTACGCTAATTATCACATTCGTTTAGGGAGTGACTCTTTATCATGTTAAGGCACCATTTTCCAAATTTTAAGTGGTATGTAAAATCTTGTGGCTTTTGCAAACTGAAAAAGAGGAACTTGCAGTTTATTCCATGCCATCGACAGGAAAACTGTTAAGGCCTAATGATGTAAACAGAAAGGTATACTAGGGTTTAACCTCCCATTCTTAATGATGCTTTCACCGTGCCCTCCCAGAAAGTGGGTGGTCACAAGTGCATGGCATACTGTCTCATCTGTTCCAAAACACAAATATTAGGGGATGAGATTGATAACCATTTACCATTCATTGTTCCACAGTGAGAAATATTCATTGGATTTTTCAGATTGGTGCAACAGGTAAATCAAATATACTGGTGCCCGTTGCAAATTATTGCTTCAAAATACCTATAGAAACAACTGTGGGAGCTCTCACACAGAATCTTTGGTTTGTCATCTCTCTGTAGTTATGTCTGGTATAGGCAGCGCACGATCCTCATCTCCATTCAACAACCTGTAGTAGTATTCATGGAAATCCGTAGGAAACCCACCGTTCCATAGTAACACTCTTGTCTCTCATTTGCTGTGAATAGATCTTTAAATTTGCTGCTGCACTTTGTACTTTCTTGATGCAGTGGACCTGCTGTGCAGTTCCAATACTTCTGGCCATGTAATTTTATTTCTGTTTGCAGATGATTGAGGACCGTAAGAAAGCACATATCTACTCAGACTCACGATAAAGTAATGTAACCACTCTTAACAAACTCCTCTAATGAGACGAGTGTTCAACGGAAACAATAGTATTCAGAATGAGATTTTCACTCTGCAGCGGAGTGTGCGCTGATATGAATCTTCCTGGCAGATTAAAACTGAAGGAAGGTAGGAGACGGATATTGGCAGAAGTAAAGCTGTGAGTACCGGGCGTGAGTCGTGCTTCGGTAGCTCAGATGGTAGAGCACTTGCCCGCGAAAGGCAAAGGTCCCGAGTTTGAGTCTCGGTCGGGCACACAGTTTTAATCTGCCAGGAAGATTCAACAATGGTATTGTCAGGAATGCCCCTAGGGAAGTGTTTTCTGTAAACATAATGATTTGGCAGGCAGGGTGGGGAATAATCTGCGGTTGTTTGCAGATGATGCTATGATACAAGATGATTTAGACAACATTTATGGTTGTGTGTGTGTGTGTGTGTGTGTGTGTGTGTGTGTGTGTGTGTGTGTGTGTGTGTGTGTGTGAGAGGGAGAGAGAGAGAGAGAGAGAGAGAGAGAGAGAGAGAGAGAGAGAGAGAGAGAGAGAGAGAGAGAAGGATGTGTTAACGGTATGTTCAAATGACATGTAAGTTGTACATAGATGCTTTGGGAACTCGTACGGGAATCCCTGGAGAGAAAGCATTATTCTTTTTGAGGAACACTGTATAGAGAAATTTAGAGAACTGTCATCTAAAGCTGATTGCAGAATAATTCTACTGCCAGCAGCATACATTTTGCATATGAATTGTAAAGATAAGCTATAAGATACTGGGGCTTACACAGACGCATATAGATATTCATTTCTCCCTCACTCTTTATGCGAGTGGAAGAGGAAAGGGAATGACTAGTAGTGGTACAGGGTACACGCACACTACAGCTGCTGGTGGAATATGTATGTAGGTGTGGCCAGGCTCATAACAGGAGCTGTCATTCAATCTTGCTGTGACAGAAAATTTTCTGGATCATTGTCACCAGTGTCCATTTTCTCCACGAGTTCAAAGACACTGCCAAGCCATGACTTCAACCCACAGGTGGACCTCCACAGCAGGGTGGAAGCACAAGCACTGCTGTGCCTTGCTGATCTTAATGAGTTAACTCCACTTTTCACAAATCTATACATACACGACAAAGGGCACACACGGTTGGTTGGCCCACACTTACTGATTACTTAAAATATGTTTTTAACAATTATGAATGTCGTTCCTCGGCGTGAGAGATAATAAATGCATTTCAAGTTCTTGTTAAGATTGATCACACTTATAACATTTCCAGTTAAGGGTAATAGTATGTAATTAATTCGTAAGGACATAGTTTATAACCATGTTTTGGTGGAAATAGTTTAACTGTTCTTTACCATAGGGAGTCACATGCTGATGCTGGGTTCTGTACTGCACTACGTTACTTCAAATCTGATTTGTGACAAATATTAAATGGTGTCTCTGTACAGGTTGACTTGTCATTTTCCAGCTAAGTCTCTTTACTTTTGACTATTTTGGAGACTATGTCATTATTGTGACACAACATCACATTGCAGCTTAAAATATTTGTAGCACCAACATTTACAACTCAATTTTTGGACAGACACTGTGTACATATATTATTTTTGAGATGATATTGTCCCTTCTTTTATACCTCCATTCAAAAATAGTTTAGGTAATTTCCTCTATGTATCCGCCTGACCCCAGGTAACACCATCCCTCCTATGGGTCCGTCTATGTCCCCCTCACTTCCATACATAAAATGGGGTTCACTGAACTTAAAAATTGAAACTATATCTCTTTCTGTGTCAAAAGTGTCTACATAGCATATTTAAGTTTTACTTGGTACATGGGTTTCCTACTACTTTCCATTCTGTCACTCTTACTGTGCCTTTCACTGAGTCATACCTTCCCTCTATGTTATATTAACATTTAATAACATGCTTTCTCTGATACAAACTTAAGATTAACTACAGACTGTTCATTACGACCTCATTTGCTGTTACACATGGAAATGTTGTTATCCAGTTTGTTCTTATCAATAGAGTTGTGCACCACTCATTTTGAAATCATGAAGTAGTACTGAGAATACAGAAGTTTCCTTTAATTTGTTACTTTTCCTCTCAACTACTTTGTCATATACTAGGTATATATGTGATACAGCAGCTTTTCACTTTCCACTGAGAACACATCTATCTTTTTGTTAATCCCAATTGAAAAAAACATTAAATTATCAAACTCAAAACCTTTATTTATTGTGTGTCAAACACTTTATGCCCAATTATGTAACATATGTATAACTATCAGCTTTTTCATACACTTTGACACGTATAAGGTTCACACACAAGTTACTAGCATTTTCGTTTTGCATGTTGCTACGGGTTTCTTTATCAATTGCCATTTTAATTTGTAGTTCACTGTTGCTATCTCAGTTTACATTTTTCCATTTGGAGATAGTGAGTGGAGCTGTGGACACTAGAAAGTGGAGTGCCAAATGGAATAATCTGAACATTTTCTTCTTGAGTTCAGTAGAGGGGTGACAGCAGTGAAGGCAGCCAGAAACATCTGCACCATATGTGGGGATAATGCTGTTCATCAGAGCACAGCAAGAATATGGTTTTCTCGTTTAAAGGAGGACCATTTTCACATTAGTGACCCACTAAGTTCATAAAAATGCGAAGGCCTTCCTGAAGATCATGGAAAGATTAATCCACAGTGATACATGCCAGTGTATTCAAGATCTGGGTCATTGATGATCATGATCATTCCACCACTGTGCAAATTTTGCATGCAACAGAAAGGTTACAAAATGAGGTGTATGAGTACCGCATGTCCGAAGTGAAAACAGCGAAAATCATTTGGTGGTCATATCTATCTCTATTTGCTCATCATCAAGTGGCTCATGAAATACTGAACATTACAATTGTTGTGGGGTTAGGGGTCAAACCCGGGACTCCACATGGCAGACCTGAAGCTGGGACCCACCACACCGTATTTCGTCAGGAGAACGAGCAAGTTCAAGAATTTTGAGAGGCAGTGCAGAGTGATACAGTGGTATTCAGTAACATTGCTTTATTCAGCTAATTTACAGTATTTCATGGTGAAGCGTAGTGTCAGCGTGCTGCCCGCCCGATGTCCTGCAAGTCCAGCCGGCTCAGCAGACTCCTGGTATGCCGATGCCGCTGCTGTTGTTATCAAGGCTGCCTGCCAACGGAACTTGGCCGCCGCTCTCCCGGTCACCACCCAGCGATGCGTAGCACCTTGCGACTTTCTCCGCCCCATTAGGCCTGCTCTGTCTGACCAAGGGATGAAGGTGGATGTACTGGTCACCCGTAGCCCTCAGGCCACCGCTGCTCCCAACACGTGACCTGACTCAAACCCACGCGCACCTGGATTCTGTGCTGAAATTTTCCGCTAATGGTGCTTGCCGGATGGCAACACCCACTGCCATCTCTGGTGCTGTCGTAGCGCTGCTCTGCTACCCTCAGGGTACGCCTCGCCTAGTCCCAGTATGCCAGGTGGGAAGCAAACTTGGCCACTACACTAGATTGGAACTGAGTCCCTCCTGGACCTGCTGCAGACCTCTCTCACTGCCGTTTTTCAGGCAGACCGTGCTATCTCCAAGTGGAAGGATGCCATTCCACCCTCCCCTGGCGTTGTGTCCCCCTATGCAGAATATAGCCCGAGCAACAACATAGAAACAAAGTACAAATTTATACAGAATGCTTATAATATTGCTGCCAGACTGGCCACTATAAGCATAGAGCAGCACAGGTCTGTCCCGACGCTCCACTGACCTGGCAGACCCTGTCAAGCTAAACTTGCCCATCTATTTATATTGGTTTCTCCCTTGCTTCTGACATAGTGTCAGAGAGAGACAGGAACAATTGTAGGGATAAATTCCTACAGGTCAGCCATTTACAAATATCCACTCCTGGCTCTGGCCTAGTGCCCCACCTCATACATCCACTAACTAAGAGCAACGCTGCAGTTTCCTACCTTGTTGTTGCTCCACTCAAAACAAATCATGCATGCAATACCGCTGTCGCAGCTATGCGCCGGCAGATGCCATGTTTACCTTGCCTGGCCTGCTGGCTGTCGTCCGTTACGGGACTCTGCCAGCGGCCCCAGATTTCATCCCCCAACAGCGCCTTCATTGAATTTCGAAAAAATTTCCCTTTCCCTTGACTAGACTGACACTAGTGCAGCACTATCCTGGTGATGAAAAATTGTGTCTGTATTCTAACATAAGGAAAAGAAAGGATTGGTTGAGGCCAAACAAAGGAGCAACATCCCATACAAAAATCAGCATGCTTTCACAAAAGATAATGTTATGCATCTAGTGGGACGACGATGGTGGTGTATATTATGAATTGCTTCCGCAAGATGTAACCGTCGTTGCTGACATTTTCTCTCAACAGGAAAGATGTCTTGCATATACAGTCTAAGAACAGCAACCAGGAAGTCCACGTAAAGCAATACTGATCCATGAAAGAGCCTGCCTGCATTCAGTACAGTATTTTTTTGTCAGTCTACCAAAAGTTGGGTTGGGAAGTCATGTCACACCCACCTTATTCACATGATCTTGTGCCTCAGATTTGAGCCTTTTCCACTCTCTATCAAATAACCTTCATGGAACTTCCCTTTCGGATTAAAAAAGTGTTCTGAACATGACTCAATGAATTCTTCACCAGAAAACCATGCCATTTCTATTTCGCAGAATCGAAAATTTCCCCAATGTTTGCTGTCTATTGTAAGCACTGAAGGATGATATATTATTGTACGCTGAAGTCTCTGTTATGTTTATTAAACCTATAGAAAAAGTATACAAACTAATGCACCAGCTACGTACCTGCGTTGGGGCCTAGCGCAATGGTTATCATATAAACATGACGTAGAAGGTTGTTGGATCAAAAAACGACAAATGAAACTTTTTTCAATTTATAAATCCGATCAAAAGAATGTGATTATTATTTTTATTCAATTAATTCGTTTACATGTAATTTTTGATATTATTGTTTGTTTTATTTACCCTATTTTTCTTTCTGTCATTCTTTTTTCTCCTGGAATCTGCCTGTGTCACCTATAATGTGGAAATAATTGTTAATGTGTGTGTGTGTCCGTCTCGAGTTGCTTCATAGAGGTTAGCTTTAACCACCATAAACAAAGCAAGTGCGATTTTTAAATCTGCACAGATTGTTGATTGCTATTCTCTCTGATGCATTTCACATCATGGGGTTGTGGTTAGCTTAGGACACAAATTTGAATTCAGGGCTTTGTCTGCCATGGTTGTCATTTCTCACTTAGAATCAGCTGTCCATAGACCATCTCACATTTCCAATGTACCTGGAAGTGGCTGCCTCTGACATTACTTTGCATTAATTGGTGCATAGTAATGAAGTAAAACAAATTAATATTTCTACTTTGACAGTTCTCTGCAATTTATTGCATAATTTGGTAAACCATACTGTTTTTTCTGACATGCTCTGGTGGTTTCCGGTGATTAACGGTGTCAGTGTGGTACTGGTGTGCAAGACTCACACTCCCTCTTGGCTATCAAACTTACTTGGAGTTGCTTCGCTGATCATCTTTTCAGGATAGCCACCTGTGATGTCCTGCATGACTTCTTCTCTGAATATAGGATGCTACAAGGAGGAAATTTTTTATACTTTAAAATATTCTTGAGTGTACGGAGTTATTTTAAAACTCAATCTCACTGTATTTTCATGACACACAACAGTTTCTGACAGACCGGAAGGTTCCAAGCTTACAAAAAATGTTTTAGTTGTATGAAAACTATCACATTCATTTTTCCATAAATACAGTCTACAAATCTCACAAAGTTTAACAAGACAACTGTCTGGACCTTAATTATTGATTCTTTCTCTTACATTCGTAATTGTCCCTTCTCTTCTTTCAACAACTTTCAAATGTTCACACAGTAATGTTTCACGTCGCACGGAGTACGGCGCGTTTATTCGTTGAGCTGGACGTGTAACTCCAGGTGACTACCTGCCCACGCTGATCATCCGTCCCATACACGTCCGTCCTGCACACACATAACTGTGGTGCAGTAGACACAGTTCTACTCATCTCTAAAATAATACGTGTTCAAGACGGTGGAAATACGAGGGTCTCTAGGATTTACTCCGAAATTCTTTAGGCATTACAATGCCTTCCAGAATTCTGGAAGTTAGAAAAGTATAATTATCAAATTGTCATTACTTCAACACCCCCCCCCCCCAATCAATTTAATAATTTCCTAAATTGCCCATAAAATTCACTATCCCCAGCTTTTGACACAGTCTATTGAAACGTGCACTCTTAGCTAATTTTGGTAAAATATGTGCCATTTGTTCCTCGGAGCTAATGTATTGAACATTCAGATGGCCTTTGTTGTACAGCTCTTGTGTAGAACGGATTTCACATCCACATGCTTCAGTCATCTATGTTCCCATTTCCATAATTGACAGATTCTTCAAGAAGATGCTTAAGCCATGGGGTGTCTGTCATAGCTGTCGCCGAAGCTGGATATTCTGCTTCTATTTCCTAGTGAAACTCATCTGTCTCCTTGTCACAAGAAACAGTTTTTCAAACAAAAAACTATAAGAAAGTGAAGAAGACAGAAGATCTACAACATAACACAGTCAGAATCAACATAACAGTAATAGCATTTAAAATTTCCTTTTTTGTAACACAGACCAACATCAAGTCTCCCTTTAATATATCAAAGAATTCATTTCAAAAATTTCTACTCTAATTCTGTTGGTTTACTTTGCTGTCTACTAAAATAGTTAAGTGATGCAGTTCGTCTGGTCATAGCTGTCATTTCCTTCATAAAACTGTCAAAAGTTTTTTTTAGTTTGCATACAAGACTTTTCTTAATCTTTACACCAGGTCTCAATGCAGGAATCAATTTTGTACATCTGTTTGTTCCATAAATGAATTATGTTCCTTCACCACACTAAGGAGCATTCTTGGTGTTGTGAATTGAGCAAGTGGAGTATAGTCATATCTCTTTCAATATTTCCAGACATGTCTATTTTTACTTTGAACATCCTCTTACTGTCAGTTATACTTTTATTTGCTGTAAGTGGTGCATAAGTCAAAGTTCCATTAGATGACTGAGAGCCCAATTTTTCCTTTATTGCTTTTTTCCATTCTTCTTCTTCTTCATGATGCCTAACCTGAACGTCTTCAGACTTCTGAGGTAAGTTTTCCCACGAATGTTTTTGCATTCAAGGGAAACACTGCATAATCCTTGAAAAACCTAAATTTTCTTGTTATTCTATTGCTTTTCCACAAAGTTTCTGCTCGCTTCCACTTCTTCTGACATCGTGGGCCTTGAGTTACCTTCAACAGTTTGCACAAAATCAAGGACTTCAACACAAAACTAACTTTGAGGAAACTAAAGAATGTTCTTAATTACGTTGTTCACTTGAATGGTCTTCTTCAAGATCCAATCATCACTGCTTTCACCTTCAAATAGAAACTTATCTTTTTCAAAAATTACATCTCTCCTAAATACAACTTTGTGTTGCTTGGTGCACCATATTCTGTGGCTAATTAGACAGTTTCCAGTCACGAAACATTTTAATGGGATAGTTCCTTTTCAATACTTTCCTTGGAATGTGCCACTATGCAACACACCCAAAGTCATATTTGTTCAAATTTGGCTTTCTTCCAGCCGATAGCGTTTCTAGAATTTGTGCATCTAAAACTGAAGTATAACTACGGTTAATGATAAAAGTATCTACCAGTAACTTTTGACTAAAATTGCTTTCAAACTTCGCGTCCAAGAATTGTGCAATGAGCCTTTTCAATGACAGTATGATTTAGTCGCTCTGCAACTCCATTTCGTAATTGAATTTGCAAATATACTCATGACCGTTGTCACTTTTTAATCTCCTGATTTTCAGCAAATACATACTTTGGAAATACGAAGCAAGAATTGTTACCAATATTGTATCGACCACCATGCCATACAGTTCAGTGAGCGGACACATGGGTATTATATACTGTAGGACTGTAGGTTTCGGAGTGTTTTTCTCGTGAATGGCTAGCCATCTGGCCGTATGGCTGGGGCATTGTAACTCTATGGGGTAGTGCTGCCAACACATGCCATCCCACTCTTAACTTCATTTCCCAACCCCCGAACTCCCCTTGTTAGTGTGTGTGTATACACGATTGAATCATTTCTGTGAGCAGCAGCTGTAGCTATCACCCTTTTGAATTGAACCCGCTGAATTTTTAAAAACAAGCATCAGCCAGCCATTTATAGTTTATGCACTGACAATCAATTATTTAGTGAACCTGACACTAGAAGAGCACCTTTTAGTTTTAATTTGAAATTCCAGTCCACAAACTATGCTTTCAACATAAATTTCTCCAACCTTTATTCATATTTGATTCACCAGTTCATTCACATCCATCAAAGAACAGATTAATTAACTAAATATCCTGTTATCCTCAAATCCAGAAACCAATCCACTTTGCCACCTGGAAAACTTCCAGTAACAGCTGAGAAAGAAAAATTATTTTCATTTCTGTTTATTTTTTGGAGAGATATAGCTAAATTTGCAGAACTATACTTCTATGCGTTTGTGGCAATCTAACATTGTATTTTTCCCCAATAATGGCATTGTTTCCCACATCTGTAACATATATATTGGGTTGGTACATAAGTTTGTTGCGTTTTTCTGTATGTTTGATAAACACAACAGATACACATACACACCCTACTCATCCATAATATATTCTCCTTCACTATTTACAACAGTCTATCAATGCTGAGATAACTTTTCGATTCCATGACTGTAGACTTCGAGTGGTTTTGAGGTGAAGAACTCGTCGAGCCATGGTAGGAGCACCTTTTGCAGCCGGCATAGCTTAGCTTGAAGTTTGTTCGATAGAGAGCAGGAAAAACTGAGAGTGCAAGATCAGTTGAATAAGGTGAGTGCAGAATGACCTCCCAACCCAACTCTAGTATAAGGTTTTTGGTCAGTCTAGCAGAATGGGTGCGGGCGTTATCGTGGAGTAGCATCACTTTTTGCAGTCTGCCTGGTTGTTGTCCTCGAATTGCATCCACAAGATGTCTCAGTTACTGACAATAAATATCATCAGTGATGGTTACATCTCGGGGAAGCAATCTGTACTACACCACACCATCACTGTTCAACTAGATGCATAATATTATGGATGCATGCAGGCTTTTATATGGGGAGTTGCTGCTTTGTTTGGGGGCAACCATTCTTTTCTTTTCCTTATGATCTTAGGATAAAGACACCATTTCTTGTCACCTATAAGGCTATAACGATACAAGTTAGGAATGGTCAACGTTGCTTTCAAGCAAACTGATCACTAACAATGAGAAAAGCACATACATCCACCTGCTGATTTATGTAATTTCAGCTTAGAGCATGTGGTACCTTTTTTCAACCTTCTCCATGTCATGCAAATGTCGCACGATGGTAGAATGATCACAGTTAATAACATTTGCCAGTTCTCGAGTTTGCTGACATTGATTATTGTGGGTTAATGTGTTTAAACAATCTTTATGAAACTTCGACTGTCTTCCTGAATGTACTGAATCACTAATGTCAAAATGATCCTTCTTAAAACGAGAAAACTGCATTCTTGCCATGATCTGTCTCATGGAATTATCCCCCTCCCACATGTGGCGTGAATGTTTCTGACTGCCTCCGTAGCTGTCATTCCTATTGAACTGTAATAGAAGAATACATCAGAAATATTTAGATTTCTCCACTAGGCACTCCATTTTCTAGTGTCCAAACCTCCACTCATTATCTGTATATAACAAAATGACAATATGTGAACTCATATAGCAACAGTAAATTACAAAGTAAAAAATGACAACTCCTAGCATCCACAATATCAACTAAAATCTTATTTTTAGACAAAGCTTTGGCTGCATCATACATAGCTTGAGACTTGGTTGTCTCTGAATACATCCTTTTACCTTGCTGTCAGATGCTGTCGACGATGGCAATTCATTTACTGTCCAGTTGTTGCCTTTAGAATTATTAAGTTTTGCTTCTTTGTCTAGTAATCTACCCTTTAAGAAATTCGGTTCCAATTCCTCACTTGAGAAGGTATTCAGAGCAGTAACAACTACTTAGGATTCTGGTGGAATTGTTTGTAAGAAACCGCATACTATATAAGTTCCTCCAATATTATCATCCGATCTTTCAAATTACCCATTAACTTACGAAACTCCAAAAAATTAATTTCAAGAGTTATTGTCATTTGCATTAAACTTTAAAGGTCATTCTTAATAAAAGCCACACCTTTCAGCTCAAATGTTTGAATTAATGAATTTCTCATTTTTGGTGTAGGCCTACTCCAAGCAACTTTGTGAAATTCTTTGGATTACTTGAGACTTACACTTCTTATCGGTTTTGCCAAGCTCTCCCAGAAGAGTTTGCTTCCACGCACACTATACAGCTGTCTCAGCCATGTCCATGTATCTCTTTCACACAAAACTCACTTCCAGCTCACATAGAAGTATTTCAGTCCTAAATTTTCAGTTGCTAAAGTTCTTCCCATTAAATAACAGTACCTTGTATTCCTCCTCCTCTTGAGCCATGACTCTAAATTAGGTACTGGATTAATTTTTTCCACCTTTATTTGTTGTACTGCAACACCTGGCACCTGGGTCCATGAACAGTTGCTAAGAAAATAACAGTTATTTAGGATAAGTAATTTCAACTCGTTACTTCACACAATTTACAATTACAACCATGGGACAACAATGAAGACAAAATACAAACAGAGCGAAGAAACACAGAAAAAACACATAAAAAAGACAAAGAGAAAATAACTCAAAGGATTATTATTACATTATCATCATTTCAACACACTTTGTATTAGATAGGAAACTCCATGTCCAAACAATGAACAATGGCACCATTTAACCAAGATACAGAACAGCCTACCACCACAAGTATAAAACATAGCCTTGATTTTAGAAATCTGAAATCATTAACTGATCATTGCTCTGAATTGTGTGAATTTTTGGTCCATATGTGTACAGTGAAATATCAAACAAGCTGCAGTGCATGAATGATTTTTATAAAATTAATAATCACTGTGAATGAGACTTTTATACAATGTGTAGCTATCTCCATACTGTTGTCTTTGTCCATGTTTGTACTGTATTGTAACACTCTTTTGGTCTCCTTCAACTATTATTTATGCTACTTGTCAACTCAGATTATACAACCTAGGCATAGCAAAAATTGTCATTTTAACAGCCCTGGACATCTGCTGCCGTTTAGGTTACGGAATCTTCTTCTTGATACAGTTATGAAGTGTAGTGGCATGACCGAGAGGGAATTTGTTCTCGCTTGATATGGCTAATCACTATATGACATTGTTTGTCGTCTATCTTGATATATACACTCCTGGAAATTGAAATAAAAACACCGTGAATTCATTGTCCCAGGAAGGGGAAACTTTATTGACACATTCCTGGGGTCAGGTACATCACATGATCACACTGACAGAACCACAGGCACATACACACAGGCAACAGAGCATGCACAAGTCCGCACTAGTACAGAGTATATCCACCTTTCGCAGCAATGCAGGCTGCTATTCTCCCATGGAGACAATCGTAGAGATGCTGGATGTAGTCCTGTGGAACGGCTTGCCATTCCATTTCCACCTGGCGCCTCAGTTGGACCAGCGTTCGTGCTGGACATGTAACCACGTGAGACGACACTTCATCCAGTCCCAAACATGCTCAATGGCGGACAGATCCGGAGATCTTGCTGGCCAGGGTAGTTGACTTACACCTTCTAGAGCACATTGGGTGGCACGGGATACATGCGGACGTGCTTTGTCCTGTTGGAACAGCAAGTTCCCTTGCCGGTCTAGGAATGGTAGATCGATGGGTTCGATGACGGTTTGGATGTACCGTGCACTATTCAGTGTCCCCTCGACGATCACCAGGGGTGTACGGCCAGTGTAAGAGATCGCTCCCCACACCATGATGCAGGGTGTTGGCCCTGTGTGCCTCGGTCGTATGCAGTCCTGATTGTGGCACTCACCTGCATAGCGCCAAACACGCATACGACCATCATTGGCACCAAGGCAGAAGCGACTCTCATCGCTGAAGACGACACGTCTCCATTCGTCCCTCCATTCACGCCTGTCGCGACACTAGTGGAGGCAATATGCATGATGTTGGTGCGTGTCCGGAGCAAGTGTGGTTGGTCTGACACATTGGTGTCAATGTGTTCTTTTTTCCATTTCCAGGAGTGTATATAAGGCTGTAAAAATGAATTTTACTGCAGATGTTTTCCCCAGTATTCAGTAAATCAGTATCTCCTGGCGTAATGGTGTACATTAGAGGTGACAAGAAAATAACATAACTGATAGAAATAACTGGTTATTGAGAAGTAGCAGTTACTGTGATAAGGGCTCATCTGATACTAGCAGTTACTTAAATAACAGTGCTTTGCGTCACCTGTTTACAGAAGATCATACTATGCTTTCATGTCAACTAATCTGAGATCTGGCTATGATAGAGAGGGATATGTCATCTGGAAGATGTTCTACATGTCGTGGAAATAACAGAGACTACGCGCCATCTATTGATACAACTATGTGTTACTTTGTGCGCTCTCGCTACTTTCAGCACAAAAATTAAATAAAGTTAATGTCAGAGTGGTTGCTGATAGGAGCAAACTTAAAGGCATTGTACATATACTAGAGTTCCCTTGCGTCATTAGTTTGGGCAGTTAGTACAAATAAAGCAATTGGAGCGACAATGGAAATAACTGTCAGAGGTTGTTATTTTTCTCTAGCTGTTATTATTCTCTCTAAGTTTCATTCTCTGACACTTAACAGGCTACCACTACAGGTAAGCCAGTGACATTTCCGGAGAGAATATTTACTGGAGTGAGCAAAATATTTTTGTACCGCTATGGAAATAACTATCTAGAACCCCCAGTGTCCAGCAGTTGACAACTAATGGGATTCTGTTCTTTCCATTTCTTGTAGTTCCTGTAACAGTTGACCTTCTATCTGGCCTTCGGTTGTGTTAGAGGGTATTGTTAATGGTTTTTAGAGTTTTACACATATTGAAATATTTGAGCATTGTACATGATCTAAAAATGGAGAATAGTGGAGTACCTTCTCAAAGAACACCATAGCCCCAATGCCTAGCGGCGCCATTATGATGAAAAAACACTGGTGCTGTATGTAATTAGTGTATCTTATCAACTTGAGTACAAAAAACTTGTGTAATTTCATAAAACTTGTCTATGTGGCTTTACTAAGAAAAATGAGCTTTCTCAATTTGTACATATACACTGCAAATGGACTTTTTTTTATTTAATTAATTATTGGCGACTGATTTTGAATCATTTTCCACATAGTATTGAGCACATCAGTTTTATACAGGGAAATTGTACAATGGAATATTTACACTTCACATACAAGTATGGAAAATTAACCATTTGATCGCAGCATAGATGGAATGAATACAGGTATGCTTACAACAATAGTCAGATCAGGTACTTTGTCAGGAGCATTCAAATAAAAATATAGATTTACTTATATTAGGGTCTACTTGTACTTGGGTATTCTACATGAAATTTTTTGAATAATATATGCTCTTTCTGTTTTGAAAGAGGCCAAGGGTGTTCATTTTGGCCCTTTGGCCCTTTATTTTAAGTACACACACACACACACACACACACACACACACACACACACACACACACACACACACACACACACACACACACAGGATACTGGGGCAGGGAGGGAGGGTGAAAGTGATGTAAAGTGCTGCAGGGAGGGAGGGTGAAAGTGATGTAAAGTGCTGCAGGCTAGACCACGGGTTTGGGAGAGGTGGGGAGGGGTGCAGAAGTAGCAGAAACAGAGGGAAATAAAAAGACTGGGAGTGGTGGTGGAATAATGGCTGCATAGTGCTGGAACGGGTGCAGGGAAGGTGTGGGATGGATGAGAACAGTGACTAATGAAGGTTGAGACCAGGAGGGTTATGGGAATATTGGATGTATTGCAAGGAAAGTTCCCACCTGCACAATTCAGAAAAGCTGGTGTTGGCGGGAAGGATCTATACAGCACACACTGTGAAGCAGTCATTGAAATATCATGTTTGGCAGCATGTTCAGCAACAGGGTGGTCCATTTGTTTCTTGGTTGCAGTTTGTTGGTGGCCATTTGTGTGGACAGACAGCTTGTTGGTTCTCATTCCTACATAGAATGCAGCACAGTGGTAGCAACTTAGCTTGTAAATCACATGACTATTTTCACAGGTAGGCCTGCCTTTGATGGGATTAGTGGTGATGGTGCCTGAACTGGAGTAGGTGGTGGCAGGAGAATGTATGGATGTCGGTGTGTTACAGAGGCATGAGCCATGAGGTAAGGGATTGGGAGCAGGGGTTGTGTAAGAATGAGTACATTATGTACGTTTGGTGGATGACAGAATACCATGTGAGGCATGGGAAGGATAGTGGTCTGGATACTTCTCATTTCAGGCCACGACAAGAGGTAATCGAAACCCTTGCAGAGAGTGTAATTCAGTTTCTCCGGTCCTGAGTGGTGCTGAGTTATGAGGGGCATGGTCGTCTGTGGTCAGACAGTGGGATTTTGGGAGGTGGTGGGAGACTGAATAGATAAGGCACGCAAGATTTGTTTTTATACAAGGTTGGGAGGATAATTATGGTCAGTGAAGCCTTTAGTGAGATATTTAGATTGGGGCTGCTCATCACTGCAGATGCGGTGACCGAGTTGGGATAGGCTATATGGAAGGGACTTCTTGGTATGGAATGGATGGCAATTGTTGAAGTGGAGGTATTGCTGGTGGTTAGTAGGTTTGATATGGACGGAGGTACTGATGTAACCACATTTGAGGTGGAGGTCAACATCTAGGAAGGTAGATTGTTGGGTTGAGTAGGACCTTGTGAAGCAAATGGGGGAGAAGTAGTTGAAGTTCTGGAGGAATGTGGATAGGGTATCCTAATCCTCACTCCAGATAGCAAAGATGTAATCATTGAATCTGAACCAGGAGTGGGGTTTAGGATTCTCTGTTTTTAGGAAGGGTTCGTTTATATGGCCCATGAATAGGTTGGCATTAGATGGTGCTATGAGGGTGCCCATAGCCATACCCTGGATTTGTTTGTGGGTAATGCCTTCAAAGCAGAAGAAATTGTGTGTGAGGATAAACTTGTCATGGTGACTAGATTGTTGGTTTGGAATCTGTCAATCTTTGGGAAAGGGAGTGTTCAATAGCAGGAAGGCCATGGGCATTAGGGATATTAGTGTACAGGGAGGTGGCACCAATAGTGACAACCATGGCACTTTGTGGTAAAGAGTCAGGAACTGTGGAGAGTCAGTGAAGGAAATTGTTCAAATGCCTCTGAGCACTACGGGATGGCTACAGGACAAATGTAAGGATGTGGAGGCTTATCTCACTTGGGGGAAGATAGATACTGCCTACAGGAAAATTAAAGAGACCTTTGAAGAAAATAGAACCACTTGTATGAATATCAAGAGCTCAGATGGAAACCCAGTTCTAAGCAAAGAAGGAAAGGCAGAAAGGTGGAAGGAGTATATAGAGGGTCTATACAACGGCGATGTACTTGAGGACAATATTATGGAAATGGAAGAGGATGTAGATGAAGATGAAATCGGAGATAAGATACTGCGTGAAGAGTTTGACAGAGCACTGAAAGACCTGAGTCGAAACAAGGCCCCAGGAGTAGACAACATTCCATTAGAACTACTGACGGCCTTGGGAGAGCCAGTCATGACAAAACTCTACCAGCTGGTGAGCAAGATGTATGAGACAGGCGAAATACCCCCAGACTAAAAGAAGAATACAATAATTCCAATCCCAAAGAAAGCTGGTGCTGACAGATGTGAAAATTACCTAACCATCAGTTTAATAAGTCACAGCTGCAAAATACTAACGCACATTCTTTACAGACGAATGGAAAAACTAGTAGAAGCTGACTTCAGGGATGGTCAGTTTGGATTCTGTAGAAATGTTGGAACACGTGAGGCAATACTAACCTTATGACTTATCTTAGAAGAAAGATTAAGAAAAGGCAAACCTACGTTTCTAGCATTTGTAGACTTGGAGAAAGCTTTTGACAATGTTGACTGGAATACTCTCTTTCAAATTCTGAAGGTAGCAGGGGTAAAATACAGGGAGCGAGAGGCTATTTACAAATTGTACAGAAACTAGATGGCAGTCATAAGAGTCGAGGGGCATGAAAGGGAAGCAGTGGTTGGGAAAGGAGTGAGACAGGGTTGTAGCCTGTCCCCGATGTTATTTAATCTGTATATTGAGCAAGCAGTAAGGGAAACAAAAGAAAAATTCGGAGTAGGTATTAAAATTCATGGAGAAGAAGTAAAAACTTTGAGGTTCGCCGATGACATTGTAATTCTGTCAGAGACAGCAAAGGACCTGGAAGAGCATTTGAACGGAATGGACAGTGTCTTGAAAGGAGGATATAAGATGAACACCAACAAAAGCAAAACGAGGATAATGGAATGTAGTCAAATTAAATTGGGTGATGCTGAGTGAATTAGATTAGGAAATGAGACGCTTAAAGTAGTAAAGGAGTTTTGCTATTTAGGAAGTAAAATAACAGATGATGTTCGAAGTAGAGAGGATATAAAATGTAGACTGGCAATGGCAAGGTAACCATTTCTGAAGAAGAGAAATTTGTTAACATCGAGTATAGATTTATGTATCAGGAAACCGTTTCTGAAAGTATGGAGTGTAGTCATGTATGGAAGTGAAACATGTACGATAAATAGTTTGGACAAGAATAGAATACAAGCTTTCGAAATGTGGTGCTACAGAAGAATGCTGAAAATAAGGTGGATAGATCACGTTACTAATGAGGAGGTATTGAATAGAATTGGGGAAAAGAGCAATTTGTAGCACAACTTGACTAGAAGAAGGGATCCGTTGGTAGGACATGTTTTGAGGCATCAACGGATCACAAATTTAGCATTTGAGGGCAGCGTGGATGGTAAAAATCGTAGAGGGAGACCAAGAGGTGAATACACTAAGCAGATTCAGAAGGATGTAGGTTTCAGTAGGATCTGGGAGATGAAGAAGCTTGCACAGGACAGAGTAGCATGGAGAGCTGCAGCAAACCAATCTCAGGACTGAAGACCACAACAACAACAACAACAACAAAACATTTTTCGCAAGCTCGGAACCTTCTGGTCCATCAGAAACTATCACATTCATTTTTCCATAAATACAGTCTACAAATCTCACAAAATTTAAAAAGACAACCCTCTGGACCTTACAAAAGTAAGAGAAAGAATGAATAAGTAATTGTTCCTTCTCTTTCAACAACATTCAAATATTCACAAATAATGTTTGACGTCGCACTGAGACGGCGCGTTTGTTCCTCGAGCTGGACGTGTAACTCCTTACAAATCGAAGGCCTCAGACACGGCCAACCGATTCGGCTCAAATTTGGCAGGTCGCTTGTGTACAACCTAAAACGGAGGAATCTAAGATATTTTAGGTCAACACCGCCGCGTTATTGAAAAAATCATCCCTAAAAGTTATGAAGAGCAATCGACTCAAAATTGGTGGGATCGATAGATAATTGTAAATAGAGCATTTTTCAGTATCAGCTATGGAATCCGAAAACGCATACTGTTCCAGAAACCGAGGAAAGAAAGTTTTACAACTGTCGCTTCTGTTCCAACTTTTTAAACGGTTTTTGCCGACAGCACTGATAGCGCAACAGCAAAGGTAACTGGCTGGGAATCTGAGAACCCGTGTTCGAATCGCGAGGAAACCCAGTGGATGTTATTATTTTCGTTTGTATTTTTCCATATCTCACTTCATAGGAATAGGAGGGTTAATAAGGTAAATCTATAAGGAACGATAAAAATAAGGTAGGCAAATAAATTTCTGAAACTTCTTGGGGTAGTAAACAACTAAAATGTTACTCCAGGTCACTTTAGAATGGCTCTTCCAGTCACTGTTACTTGTCCTCATTTTTCGTCGAACAACTAGATGGGTGGTACTTGTCACATAAAAATTTGAAACAAATATACTCACGGCACCAAGAACATCTAATGAATGCAATCTTTCGAAAGCTACACTGTTCCTTCCCAAGAGTAGGCGGAAAACAAACTTGGTTTACATTTAAAAATGTCTTTTTCGGGAATTAATTTTGATGCGTACCACGCATACGATATCATTGCGTGAAAAATCGATGCTGAAAGTTGGTTATGAATTATGTTGTAATTAGTTATTGTATCCGTGCGGTTGTCCAATTCCCGCTGTGTTTCCAGAAGCACACTGCAATCCTGAAGCCTGGAAATAAAGTTTTTAACCTGGCGATAGAAATCAACATCACACGGCTGGTACACAGGTGTACAGTTGGGCGGTATTACTTTTACCGTGCGCGTCGGCTGACCCTCGCCATTTATAATCATTGTGTCATATAATATAGCATTACTTTGTCCACTCCAGGAATCCACTACTAGAAAAAACTTGCTATCGGGAACGTATGGTCTTAAAACATTCTCAAGAAATGTTCTGTAAATCGCATTCGTCAGTTTGGAGAAGGTAATGTAAACATTTTTCAACGAGTCGGTTAAACGGTTGACCTCTTCTATAACCTGAGGACCAAATGTAACATTCGTTTCTTGTAAACATAGGAAAACCTTACGTGACAGTTTTCCAGAGGCTGTAGTGGCATGTTGCGCCGTGTACGAACGTGTTAGTAGGTTTTTACTGCCAACTGCCACAAGGATTCGTTTTTCTCCCTTATGCGATAACGTGCGTCGAATGTTCACCCAATACTCGCATCCTGTATGACCGGTGTTGATCACGTAATCACTATTACAACCGGTCATAAGTGACGCCGTTTGCCTGTTGAAAAGAGCTCCCACTTTCTGTATATCTTCTATATCTTGTACCTCCTTATGAGAGACGTATTTAGTGACTCGCCGTTGACGAATTTTATACCCCGATCTGAAATTTTTTGCCCAAGATAATGATGCAGCAGACGTAGAATCCTTGTTGGCAGTATATTGAAGCGCTGCAGCTGCAGCCCACTCCTGAAGTATTCTCGCTGTTACATTCTCGTTACGTCAACAAGATTCGACAATTCGGTCGTATGTCCACATATTTATCGCCTGGTATTTGTCGTATCTTGTCCCTCCTTTAACGATATCACTTTCCCACAATTTCAAGTCCTTCTTCTGTGACAGGGCTGTTGTTGCTCCATTCTTTTGCAGTGTTTGTAAGTTCAAATTTGGACGATTCCTGGCTAGCGCTACCGCCTTAACTTTTACTTCAAGGGGTATAGAGCTGTAGTTAAGTCGTTTAGTAACCGGTTCGTGATACTCATCGGGAACGGATGAAGCACATATTCCCAGTGACGTGGAGATTTCTGAAATGTTATGACAATTTAGCGATTCACTAGTCGGGATATCTTCCACTGAATCACCTTCTGCTTCGTCTTCATGGTAAAGTACCTCAGTATCAAGAAAAGTTATTTCGTTCGTCACCACAAAAATCTCTCGACCATAGCCGTTCCTATCAACCTGGAACGCCGAGAAACAGACCTGGCTGCTTCCAGTAGTGCGTTGATAATGCATCTGTATTTGGCAAACCAAAACACAGCGACGGTAACTTCCCGCTTGCCATCGTCTGTGACAGGCTCCCAACTATATATTACAACGCTAGTCGAAGGGTGTACATCCTCCGTTACTCAGATTATGCACCTGAAAGATATGACAACAAATAATAACTAGTTACTACGGCATAAACAGACGAGCTAATTTCTACAAAGTACATACAGCACTCGTCATATGTTACTTACAGAATAACACTGTATTCATTCACGAAACTTATTTCATTCGGCACATTAATGATGGAAAAATCACTACTGTATCCGCCAGGATCGCGGCAGCCAAATGACGGAAAACAACTCTTTCCGATTTACGTCTATAAGGCTCGTGCTGGACACCTTCTCTCTTCCAGATTCACAACTATGATATGACGAACAGGCAACCGGGACAACATAACTCTCCCCGCGTGCATTCTGTCCCGTGCCTCGCTGTAAACAAGCGTCGCGCGGTTGGCTGTCTGTGATCCCTCGTGAGGAATTGGAAGCACTCTTACAAGGGGAGGACGCCAATTGTGAAATTCAGATTCAATTCATACTGCGCATAATAAAAGCTCATGGCCAGAGGTGCTATGTGGGAAAGCACCAAGATGTACTTCTCAGCCGTTGTCGAGAAAATCGACAGTTAAAAGGAACCGTTGCGGTGAAATACTCACTACGATTAATAGTTTTCTACAGCGTCGTGGCGCAGCGGTAAGCTCTCGGATTCGGGTTCGTAATTCCGAAGTGCGCCGGATCGAATCTCGCGCCATGCAACCATTTTTTTTTAGTATTTGTTTTTTGTAAGTCAAATGTGTGTACATACACACAATATATATATATATATATAATTCCCAGCAATCAGTTGCAACAATTATGCATATAATAAGTTGTTGAAAGTCGTTTGTCGTGGAAAAACTGGCAACTTCGAACATCATTATGTTTTCCGCAAACAAAGTTGTATTTCATTAATGTTATTAATTGTCTTCATAATGTTAACCAAGTATAGTTAACGGAAGACGTAGAAACGATATTCCGAAACGAATACGTATAGCGTAAATCAAACGTTCGAATTAGAATAGAAACCCCACGTACACAAATTTGCTGTGGCAGGTATGAAATATAAACTCCGTTACTCACTCGTTACACTCGAAGGACAGATGTTGAATGGACCGAAACGAGCCGCCGCATAACAGCGTAGTTGCCTGCCAACTTCGAAAGAAGGTAGGTGCGGTCCCTAGCGCAACTTATAACATCGTCGAAAATCAGTGCGGACGTGAGAGCTTTGGTACACCCTGTTAAACAAACGGAAAAATGGAGGCGGTACAATTGGAGAGCGATCCGCCTTCACCAACATGTGTAAGCAATTCATATATGAATTACAAAGCACTAATAATAAAAAATGTAGCATGGCGCGAGATTTTTTTTTTATTTTTCCGCCTCTCCCGACACGCTTCATATACCCTGCGCTGCTTGTGCTGCTAGTTAGTTGGTTAGGCGTTCCATAGATTTTTTTATTTTGTTTATTTTTTTATTTAATTTTTGTTCATTGTATCTGCTCGGGGCGGACGTCGCAAGACACCCGTTTCAGTTCGTCGTTGATCCATTAACTCAGTTTTTTTTTTTTTTTTTTTTTTAATTACAGACGGCAGCTAACACACTGACCGAACACGCTAAGCTACCGTGCCGGCTGTTCGATCCGGCCACCTTCGGATTACGAACCCGAGCGTTTACCGTTGCGCCACGACGCTGTAGAAAACTATCAATCGTAGAGAGTATTTCACCGCAACGGTTTCTTTTAACTGTCGATTTTCTCGACAACGGCTGAGAAGTGCATCTTGGTGCTTTGCCACATTACACCTCGGGCCATGAGCTTTTATTATGCGCAGTAGGGATCGAATCTGAATTTCACAATTGGCGGCCTCCCCTTGTTAGTCGTAGTTGTGGTCATGTGACAAGGCTTAAAAGTTTAATACTTTACTAACCAACGGCGTTGGGGTAATTAGTTTGCCTACCTTATTATTATCATTCTTTATTAATTTACTTACCTTATTAACCATCCTATCCCTATCAATTGACATATGGAAAAATACAAACGAAAATAATAACATCCACTAGGGTTCTCCGATTCCCAGCCAGTTAGTTACCTTAGCTGTTCCGCTATCGCCGCTGTCGGCGAAAAGCGTTTACCATGTGGGTACATGAGCGACAATTGTAAAAGTTTCTTTCCTCGATTTTTGGAAAAGTTTGCGTTTGCGGACCCCATACCTGATGATGAAAAATGCTCTATTTACAATTATCTATCGATCGCTCTAATATTGAGTCCGTTGCTCGTCAAAACTTTTAGGGTTGATTTTCTCAAAATTGCAGGGGTGTTGACCCAAAATATCTTGGAGTATTTCATTTTAGGTTCTACACAAGCAACCTGCCAAATTTGAGCCGAATCGGTTGGCTGTGTCTGAAGCCTTCCCCTTGTTAGCCAGGATCGGCGACTACCTGCCCGCGCCTATCATCCGTCCCATACATGTCCGTCCTGCACACACATAATTGTGGTGCAGTAGATACATTTTACTTTACCACACTCATCTCTAAAATAACCCGTGTTCAAGACGGTGGAAATACGAGGGTCTCTAGGATGTACCCCGAAATTCTCGAGACACTACAATGCCTTCCAGAATGCTGGAAGTTAGCAAAGTATAATTATTAAATTGTCATTACTTCAACACCCCCATCAATTTAATACTTTCCTTAATTACCAGTAAGATTCACTATCCCCAGCTTTTGACATATTTTACCAAAAGCAACTAGGACTGGACATTTCAGTAAACTGCCATTTGTTCCTCAGAGCTAATGTATTGAACATTTAGATGGCCTCGCCCTGTATAAAGACCAACAGCCGTTCTATCACATTTCGTTGTCTCTGATGAACCCTCACCGTCGATGACAACATACTGCGTACTATTATTCAAGAAGTTTTCGAGCCATTCACATATCTGTGAAGTTATTCGATATGCTCGTAGTTTCTTTAACAATCTGCAATGGGGCACGATGTCAAATTCTTTCCGGAAATCTAGAAATATGGAATCTGCCTTTTGCCCTTCATACATAGTTCTCAGTATGTCACGTGAGGAAAGGGCAAGCTGAGTTTCGCACTTACGATGCTTCCTAAAGCCATGTTGATTCGTCGACGTAAGTTGCTTAGCCTCAAGTAAGTCTATTATAATCGAACTGAGAATGTGTTCAGGGAGTCTGCAGCAATCAGAAGTTTTGGATATTGGTCTCTAATTTTACGGGTCCGTTTCTTTACCTCTCTATATACTGGAGTCATCTGCGCTTTTTTTCCAGTCGCTTGAAACTTTACGCTGGGCGAGGGATTTACGACAAATGCAGGTAAGGGACCAATGACGTATAACACTCCTTGTAAAATCCAAAACCTATAACAATATTAATATACAGAAAAAACGCTGCGATCTTATGCACCATCCTAATAGCTTGCGATCTCAGAATTTGCGGCGTGAGGCACCGTCACACGTCGCGAGGGCCAGGGAAGACCACCCTCCCTTGGAAAAAGCACTTGCATTAACGTGCCTGTATACTAGACTTGCAGTCATTACGACACTCGCTTTCTAAGTGGCGCACACATTCCGCCAGTATCAGGGTTATCGCCTGCTAGTTAGACAGCAAGCTATACACGCCAGCTCCTATCTACACTCCTGGAAATAGAAATAAGAACACCGTGAATTCATTGTCCCAGGAAGGGGAAACTTTATTGACACATTCCTGGGGTCAGATACATCACATGATCACACTGACAGAACCACAGGCACATAGACACAGGCAACAGAGCATGCACAATGTCGGCACTAGTACAGTGTATATCCACCTCTCGCAGCAATGCAGGCTGCTATTCTCCCATGGAGACGATCGTAGAGATGCTGGATGTAGTCCTGTGGAACGGCTTGCCATGCCATTTCCACCTGGCGCCTCAGTTGGACCAGCGTTCGTGCTGGACGTGCAACCACGTGAGACGACGCTTCATCCAGTCCCAAACATGCTCAATGGGGGACAGATCCGGAGATCTTGCTGGCCAGGGTAGTTGACTTACACCTTCTAGAGCACGTTGAATGACACGGGATACATGCGGACGTGCAATGTCCTGTTGGAACAGGAAGTTCCCTCGCCGGTCTAGGAATGGTAGAATGATGGGTTCGATGACGGTTTGCATGTACCTTGCAATATTCAGTGTCCCCTCGACGATCAGAGGGTGTACGGCCAGTGTATGAGATCGCTCCCCACACCATGATGCCGGGTGTTGGCCCTGTGTGCCTCGGTCGTATGCAGTCCTGATTGTGGCGCTCACCTGCACGGCGCCAAACACGCATACGACCATCATTGGCACCAAGGCAGAAGCGACTCTCATCGCTGAAGACGACACGTCTCCATTCGTCCCTCCATTCACGCCTGTCGCGACACCACTGGAGGCGGGCTGCACAATGTTGGGGCGTGAGCGGAAGACGGCCTAACGGTGTGCGGGACCGTAGCCCAGCTTCATGGAGACGGTTGCGAATGGTCCTCGCTCGCCGATACCCCAGGAGCAACAGTGTCCCTAATTTGCTGGGAAGTGGCGGTGCGGTCCCCTACGGCACTGCGTAGGATCCTACGGTCTTGGCGTGCATCCGTGCGTCGCTGCGGTCCGGTCCCAGGTCGACGGGCACGTGCACCTTCCGCCGACCACTGGCGACAACATCGATGTACTGTGGAGACGTCACGCCTAACGTGTTGAGCAATTCGGCGGTACGTCCACCCGGCCTCCCGCATGCCCACTATACGCCCTCGCTCAAAGTCCGTCAACTGCACATACGGTTCACGTCCACGCTGTCGCGGCATGCTACCAGTGTTAAAGACTGCGATGGAGCTCCGTATGCCACGGAAAACTGGCTGACACTGACGGCGGCGGTGCACAAATGCTGCGCAGCTAGCGCCATTCGACGGCCAACACCGCGGTTCCTGGTGTGTCCGCTGTGCCGTGCGTGTGATCATTGCTTGTACAGCCCTCTCGCAGTGTCCGGAGCAAGTATGGTGGGTCTGACACACCGGTGTCAATGTGTTCTTTTTTTCATTTCCAGGAGTGTAGTTTAGGCGACAAGACTTCATAAACACTGACTGCGTGGAAAACTACCATATCATGCAAGACGTTTAAATCTATTACTTAGTTGCTACTTATTCTATTCGCAACATTTTTTGCAGACAATATCTACATTTGTACCTACAATATATCATTCTACAACTCATCTCAGTATTTGACATGTCTCCTGAACCATGAGTGAAAAACGTTCAGATTATGCATGACATTTTAATTTATCACTTATTAGAAACCAACTCTAGTCGCAAACATCATTCATATATGGCGCTCAACGTACCTACAAAATTATATAATTTTATAACAAATAGTTCAAAAGATATGACGTCATAAACAGTGAGATGCGCGAGAAACTGTCAGATGATCTGTGACGTTTTAATTTATTACTTCTTTACTGCCAACTGTGTTCACAACGCATTTCGCAGATAGTGGCCACGTATACTGCTGGATCTACCTGGAAAATTATCTCATTGTACAACACATATTTCAGGATATACGACGTCATAAACATTTAGCTATATGAAAACACAACAGCAGGGTGAAAATTCGCTAGGCATACAGGTGAAATATGTATACAAATATGATCGAAATTTGTCTGAAATTAGGTGACGTGTACGTATACGAGCAAACTAGCGGTAAAATGCTCATCCTAATCCTTGAAACGACTTCAGTCATATTTGGCACACATATTTGTCCCTGTCTAGAATGAAGAGCTAAAATCCACCAGCTTCCTGCTGGGGTGAGCGTGATAGCGTGGAGAGAGACGAGGGGAGGAGGAGGAGGAGGAGGAGGAGGAGGAGGAGGACATGGACAGCAGAAGAGAGGAAATGGACAGAGAGAGGGGAGAGGACGAGATGGCAAGAGAGAGAGGGGAGATGTGGAGGCCGTGGATAAAGGAGGGACGGGAGAGAAGAGTGGATAAAGAGAGAGAGAGGATGGCTAGAGAAAGGGGGGAAGGAGGTGGACAGAGTGAAGCGGGAGGAAGAGATGGAATAACAGAAGACTAGAAGAAATAAATACCTGCTCAATGCCTGGTTTCTCTTCTAGTTAGAGTACTTAATTTTTTGCTCATTCAGGCTTCGAAAATTAATAGACAGTGAAGCTACATCAGGCAGTGACAAGCGGCAGCACATTGAGTCGAACTAAGCTCGTGTGACAGACAGGGGTGCCGCGAGGCATTCCACGCTGATACGACTCTGTATCGTACTGAATGGAGGGTGGTGATCCGCCACACAGAATACCAAAATATCACAAGAGTAGCGACTATGTTAAGGTACTGTCGCAGAGACCGACACTAGCGCTCCAAATGGCCTGGCGGTGAACTTTGAATTCGGGGAAATATGACGTGATAATCTGTATTCTTGCTCTGCAAAATGCGAGTACTATATGATAATATTTTTCATTTATATGAGTGGGTCTGGTGCCAAAGTGCATTTATTTTAAAACCCAATAATGCAATTTCTAACGTTTGGCTGTAATCGAGTTGAAATTATGTTCCCGATTAAGACATCTCTACCGCGAGACCGCTACGGTGGCAGGTTCGAATCCTGCCTCGGGCATGGATGTGTGTGATGGCCTTAGGTTGGTTAGGTTTAAGTAGTTTTAGGAGACTGGTGACCTCAGATGTTAAGTCCCATAGTGCTCACAGCCATTCAAACCACTTGAGGACCTCTCTGTGTGTATTGCAGTCTTTGAATTGCATTGCAAATACGTTGCTCGTATTCTGTTTAATTTTTGCTGACATCCGTATTATAGGGTGAACTAAATGCTTCTGTATTTGTTTTTGTTGCATGCTAAAGGACGCTGGTTTTGTCTCGCGGTGTTCTGCAGACTCACGTATTTTTGTTACAGCTTAAGAACCTCGATTGAAATCCATTGTTAGTGTACTCTTCGTATCCTTTGTTATTTTTGTTCCCATTCGTTTTTCGTACTCCACCAAAATTTTCATTGACTTCTGCTAAAATGCACTATCTGCACTGCCTGTTAATAACGTGTGAAAACATTTGCTAGTTACTGAGACTACGAAACAGACATCTACACCTACATCGACACTCTTCGAGCCATTGTGAAACGCATGGCATCCAGTGACGAGAAGCAACAGCACTCAATGCAGAATTAGATACAAGTTCCGCAACAGATGTAATAATGTGGAATAGCAATACTGTCGACACCCGCTAAGATGGAGTTCTTCATTAAAAGCGTGAAAGTACAGGACACGTATGTAAACAGATGTAAAGTGTTGTGTTGGCAGAAGAGCCAACACCGTGTTACAAGAGGTGGGCGAAATGCACGCGTTGTAGCTCACGCAGGCTGGCGTGAGGAGGAAAGTACTATACTGACGTCAGATCTGGAACATGACAAGGAATTAGAATTCAGAAAGCGGACGTAATTATTTTGATACTTAACTTTAATCCATTAATGATGAACGTCGCTCTTGACGGTACATGATTCACAATATTATCTGTTCAGAATACATTCATATTAACTGAATATGGCGCCTTGCTAGGTCGTAGCAAATGACGTAGCTGAAGGCTATGCTAAATTGTCGCCTCTGCAAATGAGAGCGTATGTAGACAGTGAACCATCGCTAGTAAAGTCGGCTGTACAACTGGGGCGAGTGCTAGGGAGTCTCTAGACTATACCTGCCGTGTGGCGGCGCTCGGTAAGCAATCACTGATAGTGGCGACACGCGTGTCCGACGTATACTAATGGACCGCGGCCGATTTAAAGGCTACCACCTAGCAAGTGTGGTGTCTGGCGGTGACACCACATAAAATATAATAAAAGCAGCGTTCTTAACAATTGTCTAAATCGCGTAGTTAACACACAGATTCGTAAGTGGTAACAAAAATCATAAATCTCAGAACATCATGTGAAGAAACCAACTTCTGTTTTATTTGAACAACAACCAAATATGGAATCATTTACCCGACCCAGTATTACTGATGTCAACAGAGCTCAATCAGAATATGAGCAACATACTTACAACGTAACTCAAAGAGTGCAAAGCACACAATAAGGAATAAGATGCACAATGATTTGAAACGAGCATCTGTTAAGTTCCGTTCACTACGGAACGAAAACAAACACAGAACCTAACGATCATCCAATAAGAAAGCGACATGATGCATTAATAAACTTGCAGCACTGCAAGTGGCCTGACAGCGAACCGAAGTCGTGTTACGTGTAGCCCCTACACGGGTTTCACCCCCTGTTGTGGCTGTCTCTGCACAGTTCGTAGCCAGTGTTTCTGGTGTCTGTTTAAAGCAACAGTCTGGAACGCTCTGTATCGACGCAAAGAGGATTATATACTGAGCATGGTGGCGCAGTGGTTACCACACTGGACTCTAGTTAGGGAGAACGACGGTTCAAACCCATTCCGCCATCCTGATTAAGGTTTTCCGTGATTTCCCCAAATCGCTTCAGGCAAATGCCGGGATGGTTCCTCTGAAAGGGCATAGCCACCTTTCTTCCCCATCCTTCCCTAATGTGAGGGACCGATGACCTTGGTGTTTGGTGCCCTCCAACAATTCAACCAACCAACAGTGGATTACATGTACCGAAATCCTGGCCAAAATTATTTTTGATAGTTTCAAACCTTTAAAGCACTCCCTTTCACTACTAGGTTAACTGTAGTTGTGAATACCCCTAAACTACTCCACTGCCGTCCATAGAGAGGTGCCTGGGATGAATCGGCATGCATTTGTTAGTTTGTGTGCCTGTCTTTCAGTTTGTACCATGCCACTTACCACAAGTTCTTAACCTTTTGTACTTGAAAATTTCAAAGTAGATTCGTGTGATACCCTTAATTTGCTGTAACGATTTTACTGGTGACGTGATGACAGGACTGCTTCTACTAGGGCACCGAATTGCTCGTCACGTGTATGATTGTTCCATATGTAGTTAGTTTGCCATACTTTTCTCGCAATTTTTAAATGCGCCTTCAAACTAATTATAGCTATGTACTGTGTTATATATGTGCGTATTGAGAAGTGTATGTTAGTGTGTGTAATCTAGGTTGGTTCTGCTACGTTCACATGTCTAATGTTACCGATCACAGCAGGTGATTGTCCCAGGCCTGTCGCAAAGTTCTTTTCAATTGCACGTTGGTTTACTTTCTAACTTCTCGCAGTTCACAGCCTGATGCGATAGATGGTGCTGCATGCAGCGCTAGATTGCAAGCAAAATCTATCGACGTAGGGGGGCAACACATCTGCACGCTTCACCGTGACGTAATCCAGCAAATTAGATGCCTTCCTATGAGTATGAAAGAGGGAACCTTGCCAGTTCACGACAGTCAGTTTTAGTCCCTGACGACGATGGTGGAGGGTATCATCGAAAGCGTGGAATTTTCTGAAAATTTGACGAGGCAAGTTAACCGAGAATCTTTCATGTACTTGCTACAATAGTTGACCAAACGTCCATTTTTGCCATTTTGGCCATAATTTCGGTAAATATGCTCCGGTGTGAGGCACAGTTCAGCACAGCAAGGGCAACATGCGATGTTGCTGTAATGTGTTGAAAGATAATGTCAGGAACATCTCGAAGAAGGGTCATAGCCACCGTCCTTAAGGCGCCAGAAATGTGATAGGTACAGTCCAAATTACCATCTGTGTGGACAAGACGCGATCATCTTATTTACCCAGTGGTACCCCATACCAACAAGTCAGATGATGAGCCCATGAGAAGATGACGAAAGCAGTCTGGCAAAGTTCGTCCTCCTCAGAGCTTGCATGCACGGATACGTCAAATGTGATGTTGTACACAGGACTGGGACTCGTCTGCAAAGACGACATAGTGCCACTTTGGTATGTCCAGTCTCCTTATTGGGAGTTCCACTGTCGGCCGCCTCGGTCTGCTGTCGCGTCGATGTGGGCTTCGACAGCAGTTGTCGCTGGACGTCGCCGCACTGTCCGTGAGGGCGCTCTTCTGGCCACCAGTGAGCTCGCTGTGTTCCTAGACACAGGGGACCTGGTGTGTCTGTGTGCTCCTGCACAGCCAACCAAACAGCACGTCGAGCCTCTCAGGCGCTAGTCACGTAGGGCCATTAACAGCCTACGTGACGCTCGCGAACCGATAGGCACCGTATACACGTGACAGCGCGAGCAGCGTAACGACAAACTGCAGTCTCGGACTTTGGTACGTGCTGGTAGACGTTTCCCCTTCGTACACAAGGTGTCACACAGTCTTCCCACAAACAAACAACACTCAAATGCGATTTCTGAACGACAAACCCGCTGTAAAATCTTTACTTACATACAGAGCATAGTGGCAGCTTTGGAAAATCAATGTCCACATCTACCCTATACCCTGCAAGCCGTGTAATATGATGTGGCAGATGGTGGAGTCCGTGCTGGATACAGTGGCCGATGCGCAGGGAAAAGTTACTGAGCGAGTTCATTTGGTTCTTTAGGCGGGGCCGACCTTGTCTGGTCACTTCCAGCCGGCTGGCGACACACTGCGATGGCAGAAGCGAGCCACACGCCCAGCGTTCTTCCTCAAACGATTTTACAGATACTATTCCGTAAAAAAAAAAAATCATTTTTCCCTACTTATAGCTTTATATGCCAGCTTCGTGTGACGTGCCCATCATTTCGTTAATGGTGACAGTTATTATGGTACTTCGATTTAAGTAAGACACTGCATGAAATATGAAAAAGTTTAAAATAGAAAATAGGGGTTGCTAAGATTTTGCGTTTGGTACACATTACATAATATGTTGCCGCGTATAAAATTCAGCTGAGATAATGAATTTTTCTTTATAGACTTTGGTGGAAGTCTCAGTCACCAATGACGGAAAAATTAACCTTATGTAGCGCACTCATCTGCAACCGTCCGAGCCAGCGAAAAAGCCAGAATGAGATATTCTCAACATTCCTCACATCTCAAACGGTTTGAGATATGGAAACAAGATTTTGGCAAATGACAGCACGCAAAGAGAAGAGTGCTTTGCCGTATGGTTAACATGCAAAACTTAATTATTGACCGCATTATACGATGAAACAATGTAATTATTAAGGGGCATCGATAGCTGGTGAAACGATACATACTGTGGGATATAGTACAACGTAAGTGAAGACATTACAAGCTCATTTTTGTATCGGCGATGTGCTTTTTCATAAACGTTTCCTCCCTATTTTTCCTCAGTTTCTTACTTAAAAAACTTCATAACCACTGTCGATTTTCAATTTCTCGCGGCGTAATGAACAGTCCATTAAATTTTGGGCACGCAGGCGCGCAAATAAAATTTTCTCCACTGATATTTCGGCCGCGTATCGTCCGGCCATCCTTAGAGTGAGTCATAAGACTGACGACAAGATGCCAAGCGCGGCCTTAGATGCTCCACCGCGGCGGTACTGCGCATGCGAGTCAGAGATGTTGGTCGGCGGCAAAGAAATACGCTTATACATGCACCGCGTGTGGCGAAGGCGTACAGACATTCGATTCGCTTATCGATGTATGATCGGCGGCGGTGACACCGTGACGACTTCTCTGCAGTTCAATTACCCCAAGAGCCGGATTCCATGCTTTGTCCAAATTAAAACCATTATCTCTGTTAATTAAATTATTAGCTGCTCTAATCTCTATACCTTGAAGACAGATTCCCAAAAGGAAGACGTGGATGTTAAAATATTCACATCACTGTAATTCATGGAATGACCTGTACCAAGACAATGTTCGGCCACAGCTGACTTGTCTGGCTGTAATAAGCGTTTGTATCTTCGATGCTCTACACATCTCTCATGAACGGTGCGTGTTTGATCTCTGTACGATTTCTCACAATTTCCGCTATAAATCTGATACACACCCGCTTTACGAAGCTGTAAATCGTCCTTCACAGAGTATAGCTGCAGCAGTCTTCGTTGGGGGGGGGGGGGGGGTGAAAGACCACCACAACACAGAGTTTCTCAAGAATACACCCACATCGACAAAAAAGTACTAGATTTGAAAGAGTTAATATCTTCTTCCTAGGTTTTACATTGAATGCTCTACAAATTTGTTGCGGGGAAAATCCATTCGAATTAAAAATGCTCTTAAGGTATGTAAGCTCTTGTTGCAAATTGTCTTTATCGGAAATAGAGTGTGCCCTATGCACTAAGGTCTTAAGAACACATACGGTCTGTGAAGGGTGATGGCAGCTACTGGCATGAACATATACATTTGTATACGTTGGTTTCCGGTATACGGCGTGTCCTAATGTGCCATCAACTTTACGGCGAGCGACAACATCCAAAAATGGGAGGTAAACGTCTTTTTATATTTCCATAGTAAATTTGATACTAGAATGGATGGAATTCTAATGCTCAAGAAATCGATGTAATTCATTCGTCCCGTGCGGCGATACCACAAATGTGTCGTCCACGTACCTCCAGAAGACCGTTGGTTTAAAACTTGCTGAGTCCAGTGCCTTGTCCTCGAAGTCTTCCATGAATAAATTAGCTACCAGAGGGTAGAGGGGGCGTCCCATGACAACACCATCGATCTTGTATGAATGCATGGTTTCTCGGCGATATGAATTAATAAAATGTTCTCAGGCTTCCAGCGGTTAAAATCGCACGAGCTTCCGACCGAGCTCTCCCCGGTCATTGTCAAGTGGTAAGACTGACTGCTGTGTCGACGTGGCCGCGTCGTTATACAGCCGCACTGCTAGCTGTGACGTCACTGGTGCTCTCTTCCTCGACAAACAGGGTGTTGCAAAAAGGTACGGCAAACTTTCAGGAAACATTCCTCACACAAATAAAGAAAAGATGTTATGTGGACATGGGTCCGGAAACGCTTAACTCCATGTTAGAGCTCATTTTATTACTTCTCTTCAAATCAAATTAATCATGGAATGGAAACACAAATCAACAGAACGTACCAGCGTGACTTCAAACACTTTGTTACAGGAAATGTTCAAAATGTCCTCCGTTAGCGAGGATACATGCATCCACCCTCTGTCGCATGGAATCCCTGATGCGCTGATGCAGCCCTGGAGGATGGTGTATTGTATCACATCCGTCCACAATACGAGCACAAAGAGTCTCTACATTTGGTACCGGGGTTGCGTAGACAAGAGCTTTGAAATGCCCCCATAAATGAAAGTCAAGAGGGTTCAGGTCAGTAGAGAGTGGAGGTCATGGAATTGGTCCGCCTCTACCTGTCCATCGGTCACCGAATCTGTTGTTGAGAAGCATACGAACCCTTCGACTGAAATGTATAAGAGCTACATCGTGCATGAACCACATGTTGTATCGTACTTGTAAAGACACATGTTCTAGCAGCACAGGTAGGGTATCCCGTATGAAATCATAATTACGTGCTCCATTGAGCATTGGTGGAAGAACATGGGGCCCAATCAAGACATCACCGACAAATAATGCCTGCCCAAACGTTCACAGAAATCTGTGGTGATGACGTGACTGCACAAATGCGTGCGGATTCTCGTCAGCCCACACATGTTGATTCTGAAAATTTAGAATTTGATCACGTTGGAATGAAGCCTCATCCGTAAAGAGAACATCTGCACGAAAATGAGGATTGACACATTATTGGATGAACCATTCGCAGAAGTGTACCCGTAGAGGCCAATCAGCTGCTGATAGTGCCTGCACACGCTGTATATGGTACGGAATCAACTGGTTCTCCCGCAGCACTCTCAATAAAGTGACGTGGTCAACGTTACCTTGTACAGCAGCAACTTCTCTGACTCTGACATTAGGGTTATTGTCAACTGCAGGAAGCATTGTCTCGTCCATTGCAGGTGTCCTCGTCGTTCTCGGTCTTCACCAGTCGCGAGTCATAGGCTGGAATGTTCCGTGCTCCCTAAGACGCCGATCAATTGCTTCGAACGTCATCCTGTCGGGACACCTTCGTTCTGGAAATCTGTCTCGATACAAACATACCTCGCCACGGTTACTACCCCGTGCTAATCCATACATCAAATGGGCATCTGCCAACTCCGCATTTGTAAACATTGCACTGACTGCAAAACCACGTTCGTGATGAACACTAACCTGTTGATGCTACGTACTGATGTGCTTGATGCTAGTACTGTAGAGCAATGAGTCGCAGGTCAACACAAACATCGAAGCCAACATTACCTTCCTTCTATTTTGCCAACTGGAGGTGAACAGAGGAAGTATAGTACATACTGACGAAAGTAAAATGAGCTCTAACATGGGAATTGAGCGTTTCCGGACACATCTCCACATAACATCTTTTCTTTATTTGTGTGTGAGGAATATTTCCTGAAATTTGGCCGTCCCTTTTTGTAACACACTGTATATAGTCATGTTTTCATTCCGCGTCCGTCGCGCCCGTTTTAACATCGCGATAGTCGGGTTCCGTCCTTGTTGATGGTGTTTTCAGCGGTTTTCATTTCAATAGCTTCTTTCATGACGCTATCGCAAAATCCCTCCTTCATATCGACATGTTTCGTCGAATAGAATTCGATGTCCACTTTCTAAGGCGTGTTCTTCCACGGCTGATTTTTCTGGATAGCGTAGGTGTAAGCACCTCTCGTGTTCCTTCCCGACGTTGCTCTACCATGCGTACTGTTTGGCTGACGTAGTAACAGCCACACTGACATGGTATCTTGTACACTCGAAGCGTTCTAAGCTCTAGATCGTCCTTCACAGGCCTCATGAGCTGACGAACTTTTGCTGGGTACCTGAACACCGATGAAATGTTATATCCCTTCAGTAGCCTGCTAATCTTTCCCGACACTGTACCACAGAAAGGCTAAAACACAAGTTTCTTGTTTTCTTCTTCGGTGGTGTTCTCTTCTCTCTTAGTTTGTTTTTTGCGTGTCGCGCCAGATATAGCCTGTGATACCTGTCCGTGGCTGTACCCGTTTTCCCGGAAGACGTTTCGGAGGTGGCTCAGTTCTAGTGGCAGACTTGCTGCGTCTGGGACGACTTTAGCACAATGAACGAGGGTATTCAGAAGGCCACTTTTTGTGCCGGATGGTGGTGGCTGAGTTACCGATCTGTGTGTGTAGGTTTCCTGCGGGCACTGTGGCTGAGGTGCCCGTTGGTTTTCCGTCGAACGAGTACGTCAAGCAAGGGCAGTGCATCATCTGTCTCGACTTCCATCGTAAACTTGATGTGGCCGAGGAGAGCTCGGTCGAAAGTTCGTTGGATTATAACCACCTGACGCGGCTGGAAGCCCGAGAAAATCTTATTAATTCATATCGTTACGAAACCACGCATTCATACATGGCGTACCTCTACGGGGGGGGGGGGAGACGTGGCGCCTAGGGAACCTGCTTGGGAAGAAGGCTAACCTGTTAAGCTCTGTAGCCTTCCTGCTACGCTGTTGAGATGAGAACGCGATTCCACGATTTACCTCGGCAGCCAGGTGAATCTACCGTTCAGCCAGCTCTGCCCTGTTGCGGGAAACGATATACTTCACTAGGAGGCAGCTGGATTTAAAAGGTCGCGAACTGCTGGCTATACATCTGCAGTTGACAGAGGTACTCTCACAATTAGATTTTGAGTGGGTCGACGCTGCCACCACAGCAAAAGAAGGCCACAGAGAAACAGAAAGGGTAGTTCGCGCGGATATCTTAACAACAACACGGTGCAGAACGGAAATCAACAGAAGGAACTGTCATCAATATGACGGAGAAAGAGGTCGATGCGGGTGCCATTTCGGCGCTTAAGAAAGGTCTTAACTTCGCACCAGCGCCTCAGAGCATCCCTGTCTATGATGATATAAGTGGGGTTGAACAAGCAATCCGTAAGATGCCTAGTGAGAATGCTGACGAAATTCATCGCGAATCGTGTCGCATCATTTCAAAATCTAAACCACCGAGGTCTAACTTGACTAGGGCTAAACGCAATAGTCTTCACGCACTCCGCAACGACGCACTCATCGTGGTTCTGCCAGTCGACAAGGGCAATGCATCCGTCATTCTAAATAAAGCTGACTACGATGCCAAAATTCAGTTAATGCTTGAAGAGGATATATAGCGTTAACTGCCACGGGACCCGACGTCAAGAATAATGAGGAAGACATCAGAGCTTCTAAAACAGTCAATGCTGGAAGAGGGCGTTATTAAGACTCTGCTCCCTCAGGCGCCGAGACCACCTTCGCTTTTTGGACTACCAGAAATCCACAACCGGATTCTCCTCTTCGTCCCATTGTGAACACCATTGAGTCACCCACTTATAGACTGGCAGAACACCTGACCAGCCTCCTTGCTCCGCATGTCGGTCGTTGTGTGCATCACATCAAGAACACCGTCGACTTTCTCAACAGAATTAAACAACTGCGTCTTAGTCAAGGAGATATGATGGTTAGTTTTGGTGTGGTCTCCCTGTTTACACGTGTTCCGGTCAAAGACTGTATAGATCTCCTCTCACAATTATCTGATAGCACAATTGTGGGACTGTTTAAGCACACAGTGACATAGTCGTACTTCCTACATGGCGGCCAGTATTTCGACCAGTTGGACGGCGTGGCTATGGGAAGCCCTCTGGCTCTATCCATAGCCAAACTTTTTATGGCAAAATTTGAAGACTTCGCCTTGGACACGGCTCCAGCTAACCCAAGTTGCCTTTAGCGTTACGTTGATGACACTTTCATCATGTAGCCCCATGGTCGTGAATTTTGGAACACGTGAACAGCATTCACGGCCACATCAAGTGTAAGATGGAAGTCGAGACAGAGGGTACATTGCCCTTGCTTGACGTCCTCATTCGACGGAAAACCAAGGGGCACCTCAGCCACAGTGTCTACAGAAAACGGAGACACACACACACACACACACACACACACACACACACACACACACACACACACACACAGATCAGTATCTGCACGCTCTCAGCCACCACCATCCGGCACAAAAACGTGGCGTTCTGAATACCCTCGTCCATCGTGCTAAAGTCGTCCCAGGCGCAGCAAGTCTGCCACTAGAACTGAGCCACCTCCGAAACATCTTCCGGGAAAACGGGTACAGCCACGGACAGGTGTCCAGGCTATATCTGGCGTGACACGCAAGAAACACACCAACAGAGAAGAGAACACCACCGAAGAAGAAAGCAAGAAACTTGTGTTTTAGCCTTTCTGTGGTACAGTGTCGGGAAAGATTAGCCGACTCCTGACGAGATATAACATTTCATCGGTGTTCAGGCCCCCAGCAAAAATTCGTCAGCTCATAAGGCCTGTGAAGGACTACCTAGGGCTAAGAACGCCTGGAGTGTACAAGATACCATGTCAGTGTGGCTGTTACTACGTCAGCCAAACAGTACGCATGGTAGAGCAACGTCGGAAAGGAACACGAGAGGTGCTTACACCTACGCTATCCAGAAAAATCAGCCGTGGAAGAACACGCCTTAGAAAATGGACACCGAATTCTATTCGACGAAACATCTGTCGTTATGAAAGCGGAAGGATTTTGCGATAGCGTCATAAAAGAAGCTATTGAAATAAAAACCGCTGAAAACACCATCAACAAGGACGGATGTTTGCAGCTCAGCACAGCCTGGGACCCGGCTATCGCGATGTTAAAACGGGCGCGATGGACGCGGTATGAAAACATGATCATATATGGCGTGGAAGAGAGCACCAGTGACGTCACATCCAGCAGTGCGGCTGTATAACGACGCGGCCACGGCGACACAGCAGTCAGTCTTACCACTTGACAATGACCGGGGAGAGCTCAGTCGAAAGCCCGTGGGATTTTAACCACCCGACGCGGCTGGAAACCAGCAAATTTTTATTAACTATCCAATCTTCTCATAAAATTCACCATTAAACTGGAAATAAGATGATAAAAGCACATGTTCAAATAAGGCCGTAATGTTCTTATCAAGATGTTGGCTGATAAGAGAAAGAGTCCTTTAAACGTACCGGTGCATAATGACAGCAACGTCAGGCTAAATAATAATGATGTGCTAGTTAGTTTTGACGTGTTAAGTCTCTGAATAAAATCCATAGAATTACGAATGTGGTGACTCCATTTTCCTACCAATTGTTTTAATTAGGAAGCCAAGTGTTTGGCAGAAAAATACGTCGGTGAACCAATAGCGCTCGTTATAGGTCTCATAGACCTCTACACTCTCATACTTAGACATTTTGTGAACTTTAGGAAGACCATAATATCTCGGTGGTACTTCTTTTGACTTCCTTTGGTAGTGATGAAGCGTTCAGCAAGGCAGCAGTCCATACTGTCGCCTTGATAGTAGGATCTTTGTTAATCTTCCGGTATGCACCAGAACTAAGTAGACCACATAGCTCTTCCTTGTAGACTTTCTGAGGCAAAAGGACCGGAGCATTACCCGCACGCGCTGCAGTCGGAAAACTATAAGCGCGACGCCACAGATAGTACAAGGGTACTAATATCGATACGCGCTGCTGCTGCGACTCACGGAGAGAGAGGATAACAGCATAACCGCGAGAGACTAATCACAGAATATCAACCAAAACCAAGATTTAATGGGAAGCATAACACGAGCCAGCCACGGCTCAACCTCCCGCCCTCAAACAAACACGATGCCGGAAGGGGGGGGGGGGGGGGCTACTTAACCATCAGACTAACTAACTGGATTTAACCTGGCTAAGGTGAACCCAGTACTGGTTACCGGAATGGTTATCCTTAACCAGCAGATTCACCGGGCCTAAAATGCGCAAATTGGTGCTAGGCCCCAGAAAATGAGGAGTAAATTTACTCATATTTCCGACACGCACCTGCCTACTGGGGAAACTACGGACATAGACCTGATCTCCTGGCCTCCCTCTAAAGGTTCGCCGATTACGATTGTAACGCTCACCTTGATTATTATGGACCCTGAGTATATTACGTCTGGGACGGTTCCAGTTTTCATTGATGACTTGAGGAACTAGATCTTGAATTCCCCACAAGTTCGAAAAAGGGGAATTAACAGGATAGGAAAGGATCAAAGAGGCGGGAGTAGCTCCCAAGGCTTCATGATTTGCGGTATTAAAAGCAAAACTAAGCCAAGGAAGACTAGAGTCCCACTTACTAGGCGTTTTCTGAAATCAAAGCGGATTTACGATTTCGGTTAACCCTCTCCGTAAAGCATGCCTGCGGATAATACGACGCAGTCGTGATATGCTTGACACCGTTCTGAAAATAGGACGCCTTGAAAGGAGCCGAAAGGAAGGCCGGCGCATTATCGCTAACAATTTTCTTAGGGGGGCCAAAAACAATGAAAACTTTAGTTAAATGAGAAATAGTGGTGGTAGCAGTGACGTTACGGCTCGGAAGGAGCCAAGTGAATCCGGAGAACGCATCAATAATAACTAACACGTATCGATGACCTTTCTTAGTACGAAGAAAGGGTCCTAGATAATCGATATAGAGCTTGTGCGTAGGACAGGACTCGCGCTCAGAGCTCAGCAAACCCTGTTGAAGAGCATTCTTGGGTTTGACTACATTATACAGCCGATATTGCTATACCATCTCTCTGACATTTCGCTCCATGGTGGGCCAAGTCAAATGCTCCTTGACTTTTTTCAGAGTCTTAGGAACTTATAAGTGGCTACCCACCAACGAATCATGAAAGTACCGACAAACCGGGCGCACCAGAGCTACTGGCAAACTTCTTTAACTGCTTCGCATGCCCGACCCTTTTACGCAGAATGCAACTGTTAATAATATACTCATGCGACAGTTCCCCAGCCAAATAGGGTCCTGATCCCGACGCTGAGCGACATCAAACTAAAGAGGAATTTCTCCCAATCCTGCCTCCATCTGTCTCCCGGGTTCCCTCACTAGGTGTAGATTCGGCGAACTACCGGCTGAGGACATCCGCAAGGATATTTTCAGTGTCTCTCACGTGTTTAACTTCAAATTAAATGCGTACCTCTCATCTGGCACTACGGCCAGTTTTACGCGGCCTAGCCAGCACCCAGCTCAAAGCCTGATTGTCGGCTTCTAACTGAAATTCCCGATGCTCAAGGCAGAAGTGGTACTTCTCCAATGCAAACAAAACGGCCAACGCCTCGCACTCGTAGATGGAGTACTTAAGTTCGGCGCCAGTGAACCGACGAGACGCGTAAGCTAATGGCTGCGTCTGACCATCGAACAGCTCAAATACCAGCATTAGATGTGTCATTTTGGACAATAAACCTTTTATTAAAGTATGGTACTCCTAGAAATGGACGATTGGCTACAGCTGCCTTAATATACTCAAACGCGGGCTCCTGGACAGGTCCTTATTCAAAACGCACTCTCTTCCGGCACTGTTCGTTTGAGGTCGCGGCCAACTAAGCAAAATTAGGGACAAAACGCCTAAAATAGTTCAACATGCCTATGAACCTAGCAAATTCCGCGTTTATCAGTAGGCGGAGGCAACGCCCGTATGGTCTTAGTTCGCTCTTGTTCGATGCGAATACTCTGACCTGACACTAGGTGACCTAAGAAGAACACCTGCTGCGTTTCTAATGTCATCTTACTGGGTTTAACAGTCAGCCCGGCTCCCTGAAACCTCGAAAGACCTTTCTGGATATGATCCAAATGGTCCAGAAACGAACGGCTATAGATGACTAAATCGTCCAAATAATTATAGGCAAACACTAATTTCAAGTCCCTAAGGATATTATCCAGCAAACGAGTTGCCAAACCAAAAGGAACTCTGTCAAACAGATTCCAATCAGTACAAAATGCGGTAACATGTTTACATTCTTCAGCTAATGGAATCTGATAACAGGCTTGGTTCAAACCAAGAACAGTAAACCAATTAGTACCGGCAAACCAGGTAAAAGTTATGTAGATCAGAGGCAGAGGCACATTCGAAGACAACCTTAGTGTTCAAGCACCCGGTAGTTAACCACAGGTCTGAAATAGTGCTCCTGATCCTTGGGAACATGGCATATGGGGGAAGCATAAGTAGATGTAGAAGGCGTAATAACTCCTTGTTGGAGCATTTGTGATATTCTCGCCTTCAGTATCTTCACCTTAGGAGGTGAGAGGCGACGTGGGGGCTGCCTGACAGGACTATCGTCGGATAGAAGGATATGGTAATTAAGAACATTAGTGACACTCAAGTTATCACTAAGAAGCTCAGGAAAACTCTGTAACAAATCCCGTAATTGAGAAGCGTGATGCGGCGAGAGATGGGTAAGATCAAACTCATTAGCCACATCCTGAACGGCCAATGCATCTGCATTTCGATGCACAATACGTTTAGCGCACTTATAAAACGAAACATAAGGTGGCTTGCGGAGTATGGATGTAGATGTAGAAACTTCTCCACAGGACCTAACTTAAAGAAAAAGGTGTGCCCAGAATAATCCAAGAATAACCAAGTATTTGTTGAAATCACATCCCAAAATTAGATCGACCGGCAGCTCCTTGACCGAGGCTAATGACAATGGCCAGAAAAAATCCCCCATCGATATACTCCCTCGGACCCAATCATGCAGAGGCAACACCTGGTCATTGGCCACCCGACATCTCTGCACCGGAGAAAGCACCGACCGAAGTTTCGTAAAATGACCAACTTTCAAAAACCACTCGAAGCACAATAATGAAAATGAGCTACCAGAATCGGAAAGAGCACAGATCGGTTCGCCACCTACTCGAGAACAAACGTAAGGTGAGGGCGGTGAAGAGGGAGCGACAACACGGGTACGCCAGCGTCTAAAGGCTCGATCACGAGATAGCTGCCCAGTCCGGCGTCATTTATTGGCTCTGAGAGCGCGAGGCTGAATCCGAGAGAGCTCCAAGTGAGCCGTGCTGCCGCACCTGAAACAACACCGGGGTTCCAGTTTTACTGCTTCAGCGGATGCAGACACTTCGGAATTTCCCTAGCCACCGCCGGTGGCCTGCCCCTTAACTTCGTGACATACATCGTATCCAAGCGGCAACGCCCATATCGCTACAACCGCGGCACGGAGTTCTTCCCAAGTTGAAGGCTGATTACGGAAGACATAGTGCTACTTATCCGCAACGCGCATTCCCCTAAGAACAATAGACACCGGCTGTTGTTCAGGCAAATCGATTAACAAAGCCAAGGACGCCGTCTGAACTCTGTCCACATACTGATGTAACTGTTCTTTATCCCGCTGCAACTCCCAAATGTAACGACATTCAAGCGGTTTTCGAACTCCTGTGGTCAATCTCTGCCTAATGACGAGCTCCCTGAACTGCTGTAAGGTGAACACTTCAGCCATGGCTCGGAAGAGGAGGTTCTGCAACTCACTTCTAGCTAACAGGTACGGCAGTGACAAAATTACTTGGTGTGGAACCACGAAAGGGAGAAGCATAAAGTTCAAGACGAACCGACAACCGTAATAATTTTTCGACCTGTTCAAGCCGCTCCACGACTAATTCAGTAATATCACGAGAGGATTAGGCAACTTGGCAAACATTGCGTCTAACTTCACCAAGGACGTAACAGTACCATCCCGGGTAGGCTCTCGCCTTCTCCCGAGCACAGCAAGTCCCGCTACTCAATCCTCCTCTCACCAACTCTAAACACGTAAGATTAAACTGCAATGCACTAACCAAAGAGCCCAATTCGGCGGCTAATTTTTAATGGTGATCTTCCAAAGCTAACATGCCCAAATCCGCTTTCCGATTTGTTAAATACATTAACTGGGCCTACACCGTATCCAATAGACTGGCACTAGGTTGAGTGCCTTCCAAAACGCAAATAGTGTCCACAAGGCCCCTAACAGCCTTCAACAAAAATTCAGTGGCCGCTTCTGTCTCACCCAACACCGCCGGCGTGACGTCAACCGGCTGAAAAACGGCAGCACCTAAACGGGCCACTAAATCCGGATCACTGCCCTCAGTAGCTTGGCGCCTTATTTCCAACTCGTAAACAAGATGTTTCTGAGCAGGCCGATCCCCGGACTCTGACTGACCGCCATTACAATACACCTGAAACAATCAACACCCAAAACAATGTGGTGTCACAGAACAGAAATAAAATTGAAACTAACAGTAACTGGAATGGCAAGAACACAAACGTAACCACGCTCTGCTACCAGTGAAATCCCTGGGCTAGCAGGACGGAGCGGATGCGGTTAGATTTGTGGAAAGAGGTCAAAATATGTTACTGTCAGTTGCACACCAACATACAAAATTTATTTCTTAAAACACACAATCAGACAAGCAAGAATCAAAACTCTCAAGGTTTTAACGAAAGACCTCCTTTGATTTAATTTAGATCGGCTGAAGGCCACATCGAAAATCCAAGGCACAAGGCCTAAGCAAGGTACAGGAGTTCTTCTGGCGGTTTCACTTCTTCAGAATTTTTTTTATCTTCAATATAAATAGGTTGAAAGCCTTAGCTTTAATTTTATCCCATATAACGCGGCTGAAGGCCTCACGTTAAACAAGAATAGTGTCGCAGCCTAAGGCCGAGACAAAGATTTTCAAAGTTTAATTTAAATTGGCTGAAAACTCGGTTGAAGGCCGCATATCAACAAAACAATTTTACGGATTTTGCCTGGGAAGAAGAGCTTTCAATTTGAAAAGGCTGAAGGCCTGATCTCAAAATACTTCGTGTAAAACTCTGCTGCAGGCCTCATATTAAAAAATAACAATCTTATGACTTAAGGGCAAGACAAGGATTTTGAATTTTTAATTTAATAGAGATTAAAACACACATCATGGAGAAAACAATTTTACGACTTAAGGCCTAAAGGAAGAGATTCTGAATTTCAACTAAAATAGGCTAAAGTCTTTATCCTAAAATGCTTCACATAACACTCGGCTGAAGGCCACATACGAAACCCAAACAATCTCACGTCTTAAAATTAAAAATTGGAAATTTCTTTGTCTGGGCTTTAACTGAAAAACTCGGCTGAAGGCCACATAAAAACTACAAAATATTTCTTCCGGCTTAAATCCTAGACAAAATTTTCAACTCTTGATTTTAAAAGGCTGAAAACTCGGCTGAAGGCCACATACCAGTCAAGAAAGTTTTTTTACGCCTTAAGGCCTAAGAAGAAAAGCCTTGAAATTTCAATAAGAAAAAACTCCGCTGAAGGCCACACACAGTACTTAAGACTAAAAAGGAAATCACTCTGTAAAACACAAGGAGCGGCGCTCAGAAGGTTCCAACCTGGGGAAGTAACTAACGCACTTTCAGGTGAAACAGGCAGCCAGACCGACAACTTCTTAATCAAAAGGCAACCCAACAAAAAGCCAGCCGAGGAACCAACCAACAACATCAGTTCTACTGCATCTGAACAGCAAAACGACAACAAGATGTCAATCGCAAAACGTTCCGGATACTGGTGGCCAATCAAGCCAAATGAGAATAAACGCCCAAAACTACCAACACCTTAGCTGTCACACTACACGCTGTGCTGCACACACGTTGTTGCTCGGGTGGATCTCTCAGAAAGTGACAACCAGGATCAAACCAAGAGATGTGATAGCAGTTGAGGCTTGATAGTAGGTTAAGTGAGCACTCAACTTTAGTGTCCAGTTTTGGTGGCTGACGAACTTCGTAACCCTCGCAAGAAGTGCCTCACAACTCCAACCGCACGTGCACGCCGCCAGCGGCTCCGGTCTGACCACGCGCCACAGAGACTTCCTCGTTGCTCTGACCCAACGGACCGACTGTCACACACAGCACACCCGGAAAACATATCCGCCACACCAGACATAGTACAGCAGTACTAGTATCGATACACACTGCTGCGGCTCACGGAGAGAAGACAGCAACGTTATTGCGGTAACCACTGGGCTACAACAAATGATTAAAAAAAAAAAAAAGCAAGGCACCCATCCAGCCAGTCACGGCTCACATACGTTGCAAAGAGCAATGGTGAGGACAATTCTTTTCAGTATTCAATACTGCCTTCTCACGTTGCCATCCTGATAAGTCAATGTTGACTTTTATAGAAGAGATATTCATTTTCCAAAAACATCGCAGTTCTTCCACATAAAACATGTTCCTTAATTCTACAACAGTTATTCAAAAATGGCTCTAAGCACTATGGGACTTAACATCTATGGTCATCAGTCCTCTAGAACTTACAACTACTTCAACCTAACTAACCTAAGGACAGCATACAACAGCCAGCCATCACGAGGCAGAGAAAGTCCCTGACCCCGCCGGGAATCGAACCCGGGAACCCGGGGGTGGGAAGCGAGAACGTACAACAGCTATTGTTTCTATACAGGCTGCACTTTAGTTTCTCTTTTTGGCGTGCTTCTGCCTAGAGCGGAATGCTGTCTGTGTATTTCATTGGTCAAATTTTTCAGTGTAACGAAAATATGATTCTCTATAAATTGTTCGAAACAAAGAGTAGGATATGACCAAATGAGGAAGCAAATAGACCATCGTGAGGCCTAGTTTTGCGAAAAACGATTTAACTTCTTTAAATAAATCAGGGTAACTGAGAAAAAGTTAAATCTTTAGTTGCTGATGGGATACATCTGTCATACTAAAGTCATACGCAGTGTTTAGAATTGTCACGTCGATGTCTCATATCTGCCTAGTGTTAGCGAGATGCTTTAGGAGCTTTAAGTAGAATGCTATGGACCACAGGGTGTACTCAAAAAATGTCTGAAGTAACTAATTGTGTTTTCTTATACATCATAGGTATTGTTTTGCAACACTACTATAAATCTCAGAAATTCTGCTGGTTTGTACATAATGCGGATGTAGTGGAACATAGATGCTCCAGAAAATGGCGCAAAATGTGCAAAATATTGATTTGTGTTATGTCAAAGTCATCTGTAAATATTATGTCGAAATTTTGTGACCATACTTTGTCCATAATTAGCGTCCTGATACAATCGCTCTAAAACAAAAAAATTAAGTCTGAAATCCTAGGTTCACTTGAAAATATGTATCTATTAGGCTGGTGCAGAAGTTCACAGCTTTTTCTTTTTTTTTTTTTTTGTCAGCTGGTATTCAGGTTGCTATGGGTTTATTTAACGATTGTCAGTTTTTATTTTTAGTTTACTGTTGCTATTTGAGTTTACATGTTGAAATATTGTGTCTGAAGATAGTGAGTGGAGCTGTCGACGCTACAAAATGGAGTACAAACAGGAGAAATCGGAACATTTCCGACATTTTTCACGGTCTCAGTTCATTCGAGGGGCTACAGCAACGGAGGCACCCAGAAACATTTGCACCGTGTGTGGGGATAATACTATTGGACTATTGGACAGAGAACTCTAAGGAAGTGGTTTTCTCTTGTTAAGGAGGATCGTTTTGACGTTAATGATTTCGCTGTTTGATGGAAGTCGTTCACACACATGAACCCACAATGATCCACGCGAGTGTTCTCGAGAGCTGGTAAATGTGGTAAACTGCAATTATTTCACCACCGTACGAATTTAAGTGTAATGGGAAAGGCTCAAACATCAAGAGTACGGGTGCCGCATGCCCTAAGCCAAAATCACAAAATCAGCAGGTGACCACATGTGCATCATTGCTTGGCTCGTGAACAACACCGACGATGACTACTCCGTACCGCTACTGGGGTGCAAAATAACTGATGATGGTCGAAGAACAGAGGATATAGAATATAGACTGGAAATGGCAGGGAAAGCGTTTCTGAAGAAGAAAAATTTGTTAACATCGAGTATAGATTTCAGTATCAGGAAGTCGTTTCTGAAAGTATTTGTATGGAGTGTAGTCATGTATGGTTCAAATGGTTCAAGTGGCTCTGAGCACTATGGGACTTAACATCTATGGTCATCAGTCCCCTAGAACTTAGAACTACTTAAACCTAACTAGCCTAAGGACAGCACACAACACGCAGTCATCACGAGGCAGAGAAAATCCCTGACCCCGCCGGGAATAGTACCCGGGAACCCGGACGTGGGAAGCGAGAACGCTACCGCACGACAGCCGTGTATGGAAGTGAAACATGACGATAAATAGTTTGGACAAGAAGAGAATAGAAGCTTGCGAAATGTGGTGCTACAGAAGTATGCTAAAGATTAGACGGGCAGATCACATAACTAACGATGAAGTATTGAATAGAATTCGGCAGAAGAGGAATTTGTGGCACAACTTGACAAGAAGAAGGGACCGGTTGGTAGGACATGTTCTGAGGCATCAAGGGATCACAAATTTAGCACTGGAGGGCAGCGTGGAGGGTAAAAATCGTAGACGGAGACCAAGAGATGAATACACTAAGCAGATTCTAAAGGATGAAGGTTGCAGTAGGTACTGGGAGATGAATCAGCTTGCACAGGATAGAGTAGCATGGAGAGTTGCATCAAGAAAGTCTCAGAACTGAAGACAGCAAACAACAACAATGCTAACACAGGGAAACGAAAGGAATGGTTGAGCTTAGCAAAGCAGCAACTCCCCGAACAACGACCTGTAATCATCTACAAAAGATGATGTTATGCATCTGGTGCGCTACGAATTGCTTCCCCGAAGTGTAACCATCACTGCTGACGTTTATTCTCAGCAGCCGCGACGTTTTGCAGACGCAATCCAAGAACGACAAGGAGGAAGACCGCGTGAAGTGATGCTACTCCACGATAACGACCACCCGCATTTTGCTAGGCTGAGGGAAGACACTATACGGGAGTTGTGTTGGGGAGTCCTTCCGCAACCACGTTATTCAGCTGATCTGGTGTCCTCATACACAGATACAACCTTGAAGGAACTTCCCTTTCCAATGAAGATGCTCTATGAACATGGCTCGACGAGTTCTTCGCCTCAAAACCACGTGATTTCCACAGTCGCGGAATATAAAACGTACTCCAGCGTTGACGGATTGTTTTAAATAGAGAAGGAGAACGTATTATTGATAAACGTCTGTGTTACGTTAGAACTTATGCACCAGCCAAATACCTTTTCTGCATGAGACACGGCAGTCCGCAGAGCTTACCGGTGTGACGGGATGCCGCAGCGTGAGGGGAACGTGCATCCAGCCATGAGGTTGCCCCGCTGAACCGCAGGCGTTCATGTACAGTACAAGGCGTAGGGTAGTATCTGACAACTTCTCGCGCTTCAAACTACCCATTTCAGCGGTAGTATTGCTCTTAACGGGAATATTTTTCAGTCTCTGAGTTTTGACGTTATAACAACAGCAGTTGCCGAAGAGCACTGAAACACATAAATCAAAAGAAGGCAGCTGTAGTAGACGAAATTCCTTCAGAGTTCTTGAAACTCTGGGTGAACTTACCTTCGTAGCACCATTCCACTTGGTAAGCGAGATATATGCATCGAGTAACACATACTCTGACCTCAATAAAAAATATAAAACAGCAATTCGGAAGATGCTGACATCTGTGAAGAATATTACGGCTACGAAGAAGTCTCGGACGAAATATCAGCACAGGTCAGTTACTGGATGCAGCAGTATTCCGAGCACTTTATTCACCGTGGTCGTTTCTTTACGTTTGATTAGCCAGATAGGATTCTACAAGCAGTCAGCTGAATTACTTCTTAGCAGCTTCCCTTACGGTTGGGCAATGCCTTTGCCACACACATAAAGAAAGACGTATTTCACAAAAAAATTGTCAATGTAAAAGGATTCCTTTCCTGGTTAATGGTTGGTTTACGATATCTCTCAGCATTCGCAACCACTGTGTCCTGATGATTAGTAAATCATCTTGGCCTCAGTATCATCCACGGGCAATTATCGTCCTAACTTACAGGCAAAGCAAGTGGAGGTCCTTCTGTACATACAAAAGCTTGGTGAATGTTGGGCGGTCACATCATTGTCCGGCGAGTTGCAATACCTACCTGTCACTCTGGGAATGATGGGATTCCCTCAAACATATATACATGAGATAGTCCTTCGGATGTACGCGTGAGACTCCTAGCAGTTGACGTCTAAATGTGATTTTTTATGTATTTATTTGCAATGGATTTCGGTGTCTCTCCATTTTCTGGCATGTCTACGGTACCACGTGATCAGGCGTGTACCGGGTAATCATCAATATACACATGTCTCATAGAGGGTATAACACCAAAAATGCAGACAAAGTACCGTCTGCAACATCCAAAATTTTCGCCGTTTAATTTTCGTTGATATCTTGCACTATACTCTTGATTCTGATGCTATATGCTGCACTACAGAAATTAATTACATCAATACTTCGATTACGTATTATATAAAAATTTGACTGTATATAATTGATTGTAATTATAATAGAAATATTATAAATTGCCGGGTAATAGCCAAGGGAGCTTTATTGAGATGTATCAATAGCAACGACGAAATGATAATAGCTGTACCGATGTTTATCTTTGCGCATGGAGAGCCTCTGTCGCGTGGCGTGCAGATGGGAGGCAGAGCAGTTTGTGTCATGAAAGAGTGCGGAAGTGTTTGTTGAACGCTCCGGCCGACCTGGTGTGTACCTATACTCGCGCCAGTGTAGACATCCCTCACTCGTTAACCTGCGATTACTGAGAGCACGGTAGGAGTGGACAGGCGGGGGAAGCTGCAGTTTCAGCTGTTGCCTGTCCCGTACGTATCCGTGGCTCTGGAGACGACTCGGGGTTCCTCTCATCAAGCAGCAGCAGCAACAGCAGCTCCGCATTGTCGTCGGCTACATACTTGTCATCCGCACAGCTACAATATCGAAGGACTGTTAATTGACAAACATTGTAGTGTAGAGAGGCTTCAACCAGCAACATTTCATTCACAGAGTATGAATAACTTGAATAATAACTTGCAAAAGTTAAAATTTCTAGGACACCTGTGTTGCATTGTCCTCACACATTATTACCATGCAGGGTCCCTTTCCTTTCTATGCAATAATCGAGTGTCATAAGAATATCAAAACTGATTCAGCAGATTGTAGCGCAGTCGTTAGGCATTTGTACAAGTTAGTTGATATATTCTTTGCGTGTTCCGCTTGCGTTATCTAGGCACGTTCTCGTGTTTCGGTAACTGTTGTGAAACATCGATTAGAATGGACAGGGACTGCGATTGCTGTGTTCGGATGAGGGTTGACTTGGCATCCCTTCGCTCACAGCTGCAATCGGCGCTGACTTCGGTCGCGCAGCTTGAGGCTGTTGCCAATGGGCACCACTGTGGGGAGCCGGGCTCGGGTATCACGGGGATGTCAACCTCGTCCCGTCTGTCCCCAGATCGGTCTGCCGCTGTGGTTGCCCCGGTTGCTGCCCGCAGTGGGGCTGAGCCCTCGCCTGTGGTTGATTGGGAGGTCGTTCCAAGGCGTGGCAGGCAGCGAAAGGCGTCCCCGGAGGCTGATCAGAAAGCCTCCCCTGTGCGTCTGACAAACCGGTTTCAGGCACTGTCTCTGGCTGAGCCAGATGTAGCTGCCTGCCCTGTTTCAGAGGATCATTCTCAGCCTTCAAGGTCCGGGCAATCGCAGAGGGTGGGCTTACTGGTAGTTGGGAGCTCCAATGTTAGGCGATGTAATGGGGCCCCTTAGGGATACGGCGGCTAAGGAGGGGAAGAAATCCAGTGTGCACTCCGTGTGCATTCCGGGAGGAGTCATTCCTGATATGGAAAGGGTCCTTCCGGATGCCATGAAGAGCACAGGGTGCAGCCAGCTGCAGGTGGTGGCACATGTCGGTACTAATGACGTGTGTCGCTTTGGATCTGAGGAAATTCTCTCTCGATTCCAGCGGCTATCTGATTTGGTGAAGGCTGCCGGTCTTGCTTACGAGATGAAGGCAGAGCTCACCATCTGCAGCATCGTTAACAGAACCGACTGCGGACCTTTGGTGCAGAGCCGGGTGGAGGGTCTGAATCAGAGGCTCAGACGGTTTTGCGACCGTATTGGCTGCAGATTCCTTGACTTGCGCTATAGGGTGGTGGGGTTTCGGGTTCCGCTGAATAGGTCAGGAGTTCACTACACTCAGCTGGCGGCTACACGGGTAGCGGAGGCTGTGTGGCGTGGACTGGGCGGTTTTTTAGGTTAGAAGTCCTCGGGAAAGTGCGGGATGGGCTGCAATGTCAAAGGGTGCTTGGCAATTACAGGACGTGCTTGGATCAAGGAACAGTCGGAATTATAGTTGTAAATTGTTGTAGTTGCGCTGGAAAAGTCCCTGAGCTTCAAGCGCTAATAAAAAGCACAGAAGCTGATATCGTTATAGGTACAGAAAGCTGGCTAAAGCCTGAAATAAGTTCTGCAGAAATTTTTACGAAGTCTTAGACGGTGTTCAGGAAAGATAGATTAGGCAGAATTGGTGGTGGACTGTTTGTGTCTGTCAGTAGTGGTTTATCTTGTAGTGAAGCCGAAGTAGGTACTCAGTGCGAATTCGTATGTGTGGTGGTTATACTTAACAACTGAATTGGCTCCTCCTACCGACCCCCAGACTCCGATGATATAGCTGCTGAACAGTTCAGAGAAAATTTGAGTGTCGTAACAAATAAATACCCTCACTCTAACGGTTATAGTTGGTGGGGAATTCAACCTTCCCTCGATATGTTGGCAAAAATACTTGTTCAAAACCGGTGGTAGGCGAAAACATATTCCGAGATTGTCCTAAATGCTTTCTCCGAAATTGTTTCGAGCAGTTAGTCCACGAACCCACTTGAATTGTAAATGGTTTCGAAAACACACTTGACCTCTTAGTCACGATGCTATTAGCTCTGGAGTGTTTGTGGCTGATACAGGGATTAGTGATCACAAGGTCGTTGTAGCTAGGCTCAATGCCATTTCTTCCAAATCCACCAGAAACAAACGCAAAATAAAAGCGGATGAAGTGTCACTAGAAGCCTTCCTAAGAGACAGTCTCCATTCCTTCCGAACTGACTACGCAAATGTAGACGAGATGTGGCTCAAATTCAAAGATATAGTAGCAACAGCAATTGAGATATTCATACCTCATAAATTGGTAAGAGATGGAACTGATCCCCCATGGTACACAAAACAGGGCCGAACGCTATTGCAGAGGCAACGGAAAAAGCATGCGAAGTTCAGAAGAATGCGAAATCCCGAAGATTGGCTAAAATTTACAGACATGCGAAATTTGGCACGGACTTCAATGCCATATGCTTTTAATAGGTTCCACAACAAAACATTGTCTCGAAATTTGGTAGAAAATCCGAAGAAATTCTGGTCATATGTAAAGTACACAAGCGGCAAGACGCAGTCAATACCATCGTAGCGCAGTGCCGATGGTACTGTTACCGACGATTGTGAAGCTAAAGCGGACTTACTGAACGCAGTTTTCCGAATTTCCTTTACCAGGTAAGACGAATAGAACATTCCAGAATTTGAAACACGAACAGCTGCTAGCATGAGTTTCTTAGAAGTAGATATGGGCAAGTCTTCAGGTCTAGATTGTATACCGATTAGGTTCCTTTCAGATCACGTTGGTACAATAGCTCCCTACGTAGAAACCATATACAACCGCTGGCTCACCGATAGATCTGTATCTACAGATTGGAAAATTGCGCAGGTCGCACCAGTGTTTAAGAAGGGTAGTAGGAGTAATCCATCGAACAACAGACCTGTATCATTGAATACAGTATATGCTCCAAAACCCTACTGAAAACCGACGTCAACCATTATGAATTACCTCGAAGGGAAAGATCTATTGATACGTAATCAGTATGGTTTCAGAAAACATCGTTATTGTGCAACGCAGCTAATTCTTTATTCGCACGAAGCAATGGCCACTATCGACAGGGGATCTCAAGTTGATTCAGTATTTCTAGATTTCCGGAAAGCTTTTGATACCGTTCCTCAAAAGCGCCTTCTAATCAAGCTGCGCGCCTATGGGGTATCGTCTCAGTTGTGTGACTGGATTCGTGATTTCCTGTCAGGAAGGTCGCAGTTCGTAGTAATAGACGGCAAATCATTGAGTAAAACTGAAGTGATATCAGATGTTCCCCAGGGAAGCGCCCTGGGACCTCTGCTGTTCCTGATCTATATAAATGACCTGGGTGACAATCTGAGCAGTTCTCTTATTTTGTTCGCAGATGATGCTGTAATTTACCGTCTAGTAAGGTCATCCGAAGACCAGTATCAGTTGCAAAGCAATTTAGAAAAGATTGCTATATGGTGCGGCAGGTGGCAGTTGCTAAATAACGAAAAGTCTGAGGTGATCCACATGAGTTCCAAAAGAAATCTTCTGGAAATCGATTACTCGATAAATAGTACAATTCTCAAGGCTGTCAATTCAACTAAGTACCTGGGTGTTAAAGTTATCAACAACTTCAGTTGGAAGGACCACATAGATAATATTGTCGGGAAGGCGAGCCAAAGGTTGCGTTTCATTGGCAGGACACTTAGAAGATGCAACAAATCCACTGAAGGGACAGCTTACACTACACTCGTTCGTCCTCTGTTAGAATATTGCTGCGCGGTGTGGGATCCTTACCAGGTGGGATTGGCGGAGGACATTGAAAGGGTGCAAAAAATGGCAGCTCCTTTTGTATCATCGCGTAATACGGGAGAGAGTGTGGCAGATATGATACGCGAGTTGGGATGGAAGTCATTAAAGCAAAGACGTGTTCCGTCGCGGCGAGATCTATTTACCAAATTTCGGTCACCAACTTTCTCTTCCTAATGCGAAAATATTTTGTTGAGCCCAACCTACATAGGAAGGAATGATCATCAAAATAAATTAAGAGAAATTAGAGCTCGAACAGAAAGATTTAGGTGCTCGTTTTTCCCGCGCGCTGATCGGGAGTGGAATGGTAGAGAGATAGAATGAATGTGGTTCGATGAACCCTCTGCCAAGCACGTAAATGTGAATTGCAGAGTAGTCATGTAGATGTAAATGGGGGGTAAGAAATGAAAGAGGAAGCAGCCTGGTAGAATTTCGCACAGAGCACAACTTAATCAAAGCCAACACATGGTTCAAGAATCGTAAGAGAAGGTTGTATACATGGAAGAATCCTGGCGATACTAGCAGGTATCCGATAGAGATTTAGGAACCAGGTTTTAAGTTGTATCTTACCGTTGTATAGTCTAAGAGATTTCCAGGGGCAGATGTGGCCTCTTACCACAATCTATTGGTTGTGAACAGTAGATTAAAACTGAAGAAACTGCAAAAAGGTGAAAATTTAAGTACATGGGACCTGGATAAACTGACTAAACCAGAGGTTGTACAGAATTTCAGGGGGAGCATAAGGGAACAATTGAAAGGAATGGGGGAAAGAAATACAGTAGATGAAGAGTGGGTAGCTTTGAGGGATGAAATAGTGAATGCAGTAGAGGACAAGTAGGTAAAAAGACAAGGGCTAGCAGAAATCCTTGGGTAACAGAAGAAATATTGAATTTAATTGATGAACGGAGAAAATATAAAAATGCAGAAAATGAAGCAGGCAAAAAGGAATACAGACGTCTCAAAATGAGAACCACAGGAAGTGCAAAATGGCTAAGCAGGGATGGCTACAGGACAAATGTAAGGATGTGGAGGCTTATCTCACTTGGGGGAAGATAGATACTGCCTACAGGAAAATTAAAGAGACCGTTTGAGAAAAGAGACCCAACTGCATGAATATCAAGAGCTCCGATGGAAACCCAGTTCTAAGCAAAGAAGGGAAAGCAGAAAGGTGGAAGGAGTATATAGAGGGTCTACGCAAGGGCGATGTACTTGAGGACAATATTATGGAAATGGAAGAGTATGTAGATCAACATGAAATGGGAGATACGATACTGCGTGAAGAGTTTGAGAGAGCACTGAAAGACCTTTCATTTACTCTGTATTAACCTTAGAGAGTGACTTCTGCTACCTTGGTATTTATTTGATTGTTGTTATTTTAAAAGTGAAACCTATTTCTCATATGCTTAAAGGTAATTCAGTTCAATCTTTCAATAGTCAAAAATAAATGCTTGCCGTTTTCTAAATTTTGCATTAAGTTACACTGAGGTTACTGAACGTCTTTTTTTGCATTACATTTAACGTTACTTTCAAAATTTAGTGTTTCAGAATGAGTAACTTCAAGTAGTGGGGCAACTGATGACGCGATTGATGTTAGCTGATGACACGATTACCGTTATCCAAGATAGTGGCTTTTGGAGGGATGATAGCTCAATTGCGCTACCTCTACTAACCTAAAAAAATGGCGAGAAAGAATTGGCTATCTCCACTAACCTAAGTCAACTCTTCCTAGGAAGTAGGCATAAGTCTTTATTAAAACCATTAGAGGTAGTACCACTATCAAGTGTTTTCGCCATGCTCTTGTCAAATGTTCACGAATTTTCCTCTAAGAGCTTACTCCTGCAGCTGATGCAAGTTATTATGATATTGTCATTCAATTCGAATATAATTTTTATAAATTTGTTTAAATATGTTTAAATTTGATTAGATTTCTTTAAATTTATTATCTACCTACGGCATTAGTGTGTTACCACCACGAGGCTGAGATATAGGTTGTCGGTATGTTACATCAAATCATTCAACTCTACACATAAGTCCTTATTAAGCAGTTAGAGCGAAATTAACGTGCATTTTCCAAGAGGATTGTGGTACTGCCTCTAAGAGCTTACTCCCACAAATCATGGGAGTTAGTGTTGTGTTGCCTCCACTAGAGCCTGCTCATTCAATTCGGATATAATTTGTTTAAATTTATTATCTACCTACAGCATTATTGTCGTGTTGCCGCCATAGGGGGCTAAGATATCGATAGCTCTATTACTTGCACTGGACATAAGTCCTTATTTAAACAATTAGAACCTCTACAACCCTCAAGTGTGTTCGCCACCGTCTTTGAGAATGTTCACGAAATTTGCTCTAACACTTTATTCTTGCAGCTGATGAGAGTTAGTATGGTGTTTCCTTTCAATTCGAATATAATTTGTTCAAATTTTTATAAATTTATTGCCTATCTGCTGCATTAGTTTTATGCTACCGCCACAACAGGCTGAGATATGAATAACTGTATTACATGAACTAGACATAAATCTTTTTTTTTAACGACTATAGCACTACAACCATCCACTCTGCTCACGAAATTTGCTCTAGCAGCCGATGGGAGTTAGTAGCGTGTTTCCAATTCACTTCGAATATAATCTCTGTAAATTTGTATTAATTTCTTTAAATTTGTTTAAATTTATTATCTACCTACAGCATTAGTGTTGTATTACCGCCACAAGAGGCTTAGATATCGATGTTTTAATACCTGTAGTACATGCACTGTATCTACGTGACAGCGTTGTGTTTCCTCCTCGGATAATAAACATCGTCCGGGTAGAGTAGAGTGCGGGAATCGGCATAAGAGGGTGACATACGTAAAAAGAGAGCCAGACTTTGACGCTCAAAACACCAGATCTCTTCCACTGGCCCACAACGGAGCCGGTGTTGGTCTGTATTCTAGACGTTGCAGTTCACACATAAGGCGAATCTGCAAGATGGGTCCTACGGAGAGTCCCTCGAATACCAGGTCGAACGTACACCAGGATCGAGAGTCACCGCGTTGACAGTGCACCATACTACGTTCCAGTGCACGGTAGGACACGTCAATTCGACGACATTAAGCGACCGGCGGCGAAGTAGTGTGCGGCAGGTGACTGGCTGTTGGTAAGCGAGAGACGGGGAGGTTGCCGTACTCCAGGTAAAGCCTGCCAAAGCAGGAAAAGGGCACCCGTGTCTGACCTGAGGGTCAAGGGAACACGGTGCCAGGCCATCCGTCAGTAGGCCGGTGAGGCTGGTCGGTCATCGTCGCCAAAGCCTGCGGTGCAAACTAACGAAGAGAAATACTGCTCGATAGTGAACACTGACAAGGCCAAGTCCGCCTCGTTCTTTCGGAAGAGTGACGGAGTAATATCGAACCTTTAATATCATTCCAGCGCTGACAAAGGAACCGAATGCGGCGACGATGCTCCGAGCTATGTGTTTAGGCATCGGTAGTGTTTGCGCTACGTGCGGAATTCGTGATGCCCGATAGACGTTAACATATTCGGTCCGTTGATGTAGGTCCTACACACGAAGACGAAGATCCACAAGCCCAGCACTTGCAAGAGACTCCGATAATTGATGGTGGTCGTGCGTGAGATGTAGTCCGTGAAGTCGATACCGAGACAACGGATTTTATCGCGCAGTGCCACCCTCGCAGGTGTCATCCCACGCCAGTGTTCAAAACCATTGATTTATGTACATTTACACGGCATCTCGAAGCTTCGAAGTGGCTAACCAATCCAATGATTTGCGCACATCACGTTCGTCACGAAGAGGTAACATCAGATCATCAGCATACGCAGTGCACCTAAAAAAGAAGCCACCAAGAGACAAACCCGTGAGGCGGTGTCGCAGCCCGCACAACAAAGGTTCTACTGCAAGGCGTACAGTATTGTCCATAATAGGCGTACCTGTGTAACACAGCGGCGAATTTACAAGGTGTTCGACAGTCTAACGTTGACAAGCGCTTTCCCTGTTGCGCCACGTAGGAGACGAGTAACACCTCGGAGGAAGCGTCGGGGTAATGCTTATTCTGAAGAACAGCAGTTTAGTACGTATGACTGACGCAATCAAATGCTTGACGAACATCACAGCCAGAGCTCCCGATACGCGACGCACCTTAGCGAGGGCAATCAGCGGCACAGGGCGGAGCGGATATTATGCGTCCCACCTATCGATGACTCATCAATTGATAGGACACGGGATGTCGTACGCAGAATTCGAGCTGCCACTCGATGCGTGAGATTTAGGAACCAGGTTTTAAATTGTATGATATTTCCAGGGGCAGATGTGGACTGTGACCACAATCTATTGATTATAAACTGTAGATTAAAACTCAATAAACTGCAAAAAGGTGGGAATTTAAGGAGATGGGATCTGGATGAACTGAAAGAACCAGAGGTTGTAAGGAGTTTCAAGGAGAGCATAAGGGAACAATTGAGAGGAATAGGGCAAAGAAATACAGTAGAAGAAGAATGAGTAGGTTTGAGGGACGAAGTAGTGAAGGCAGCAGTGGATCAAGTAAGTAAAAAGACGAGGGCTAGTAAAAGTCCTTGGGTAACAGAAGATATATTGAATTTAATTGATGAAAGGAGAAAATATAAAAATGCAGTAAATGAAGCGGGCAAAAAGGAATATAACCGTCTCAAAAATGAGATCGACAGGAAGTGCAAAATGGCTAAGCAGGGATGGCTATAGGACAAATGTAAGGATGCAGAGGCTTATTACAAAAAACTCAATGGTTTGTCACCTAATGGTTCCATGTCACAGACATCAGCGAAAGTTCTTCACCAAATGTTATGCACAGATCACATCTGGATCACCAGTGAAGACGGAACAGGCTAATATTGTTGCTCACATGCCAGTTGCGCAGTGAACTAGCTTTATTGCTGTACACCTGTACTGTGTTGAGGGACAAGGATAAAGTGATGGCATGGCGATGGAACTTGATGAGGTTTGTTTGCCATAAATACATTGACCCTGCACAAAAGAGTAAACAAGTAACCGGCAAATGAAATCTATTTACAATGTCTACTAGCTGGTGAATGCGGTAAATGATGTTCTCACAGGAGTGCACGTTGAGGGCATACAGGCCTCAGTGATATGAGCATGTCGTCCGATCACGTGACCACGGAATAACAATGGACGTAAGTCTGGAGTGAAGCAAACTTTCTTTATGAACCACCAGGCACACTGTACTTAGGAACGAAAGCGAAACATGTGGACAGCCCTAAATAAAGCCAAACACATCAGTAGCTCACGTTAAACTCAACCCAAGTAGTCCATGGCTTGTGCACCAGACCCAGAATACGTGTATACACGGTACTATAGCCCATCTCAAACTGGTTTGTTTTTTACTCCTGTGTGCATCATACCATTGTCATAATTCGGCCTAACATAATATTTGCTTGTGAGTGGACACCACGTGCCACACGCTTTGCGCTGATTGCCGTCCACATATTTCTGCGGGACAGCTGTCGTGATAGTCACTAGGGGAAAGATAGACACTGCCTACAGGAAAATTAAGGAGACCTTTGGAGAAAAGAGAACCACTTGCATGGATTTCAAGATTTGAGATGGAAACGCAGTTCTAAGCAAAGAAGGGAAACCAGAAATGTGGAAGGAGTATATAGAGGGTCTATACAAGGGCGGTGTTCTTGAGGACAATATCATACAACAGGAGGAAAATGTAGATGAAGTTGAAATAGGAGATATGATACTGCATCAAGAGTTTGACAAAGCACTGGAAGACCTAAGTCGAAATAAGGCCCCAGGAGTAGACAACATTCAATTAGAACTACTGACAGCCTTGGGAGAGCCAAGCCTAACAAAACTACCATCTGGTGACCAAAATGCATGGGACAGAAAAATTACCCTCAGACTTCAAGAAGAATATAATAATTCCAATCCCAAAGAAAGCACGTGTTGGCAAATGTGAAAATTACCGAACTATCAGTTTAGTAAGTCATGGCAGCAAAATACTAACGCGAATTCTTTACAGACGAATGGAAAAACTGGTAGAAGCCGACCTCAGGGAAGATCAGTTAGGAAATATTGGAATACGTGAGGCAATACTGACCCTACGACTTATCTTAGAAAATAGATTATGTCTACAAAAGCTAGAAACGTAGGTTGGCCTTTCCTTAGAGTATTCCAGTCAACACTGTCAAAAGTTTTCTCTCTTTGAATTTCTGAAGGTGGCATGGGTAATATACAGGGAGCGAAAGGCTATTTACAATTTGTACAGAAACAAGATGGCATTTATAAGAGTCGAGGGGCATGAAAGGGAATCAGTGGTTGGGAAGGGAGTGAGACAGGTTTGTAGCCTCTCCCCGATGTTATTCAATCTGTATATTGAGTAAGCAGTGAAGTAAACAAAGTTTTTATTTCTTCTCCATGGATTTTAATACATACTCCGAATTTTTATTTTGAGGTTCGGCGATGAAATTGTAATTCTGTCAGAGAGGGCAAAGGACTTGGAAGAGCAAATGAAAGGAATGGATAGTGTCTTGAAAGGAAAATATAAGGTGAAAACCAACAAAAGCAAAACGATGATAATGGAATGTAGTCGAATTACGTCGGGTAACGCTGAGGGAATTAGATTAGGAAATGAGACGCTTAAAGTAGTATAGGAGTTTTGCTATTTAGGAAGTAAAATAACAGATGATGTTCGAAGTAGAGAGGATATAAGATGTAGACTGGCAATGGCAAGGTAACCATTTCTGAAGAAGAGAAATTTGTTAACATCGAGTATAGATTTATGTATTTATTTCATCTCAATGTCATCGGCAAACCTCAGAGACAGCAAAGGACTACGAACAGCAGTTGTGGGGAATGGATAGTGTCTTGAAAGGAGGATAAAAGATTATATCAACAAAAGCCAAACGAGGATAATAGAATGTGTTCGAATTAAGTCGGTTGATGCTGAAGGTATTAGATTAGGAAATGAGACACTTAAAGTAGTAAAGGAGTTTTGCTATTTTGGGAGCAAAATAACTGATGATGGTCCAAGTAGAGAGGATATAAGATGTAGACTGGCAATGGCAAGGAAAGCGTTTTTGAAGAAGAGAAATTTGTTAACATCAAATATAGATTTAAGTGTCAGGAAGTCTTTTCTGAAAGTATTTGTACGGAGTGTAGCCATGTATGGAAGTGAGACATGGACGATAAATAGTTTAGACAAGAAGAGAATAGAAGCTTTCGAAATATGGTGCTAGAGAAGAATGCTGAAGATTAGATGGGTAGATCACATAACTAATTAGGAGGTATTGAATAGAATTGGGGAGAAGTTTGTGGCACAACTTGACTAGAATAAGGGATCGGTTGGTAGGATCAAGGGATCACCAATTTAGTATTGGAGGGCAGCGTGGAAAGTAAAAATGGTAGAGGGAGACCAAGAGATGAATACACTAAGGAGATTCAGAGGGATAGAGAAGCATAAGGAGCTGCTTCAAACCAGTCTCAGGACTGAAGACTCCAACAAAAACAACGTGGGATATGGGGGGCAGTCGTTGATGATTCCAACCATTTGACGAGTTCAAATGATGGTCCCTTCACAGTGTTGACGTGCTCGGTTGACAGTCATCTGTCGAGCCCGTGTTTGTCGCATAACGGAACAATACCTGAGGATGGCGTAGTAAAACTCTGTGATTCCCGGGGGGGGGGGTCAGGGATTTTCTCTGCGACGTGATGACCGGGTGTTGTGTAATGTCCTTAGGTTAGTTAGGTTTAAGTAGGCACAGTCTACACGTGTCTCCAACTGCCGGTTGACATTCCGGTGAGATCAGGTAAGCGGGCAGCGCCTACGCCATAGTAGTTGTCGTCGAAGCTTGATGGTACAGGCGTAAGCAGTGTGATCAGTAAATGCAGCTGGCCACAACTCGGCTGCCTTGACCGCATCCTCGAGAGAGCGGGATGTATACATCCTTTTAATTCTGCCTGATTAATGTCCCGTAAAGTGCGCGAAACCCTATCAGCACAGATGATGATCCAAGTGTCTATCTAATCGAGCTCGCAAATGACAGTGCCGAGTTCTGGGCGTAGTGTATGCTGAGGAATTTGGTCATAGCGAATTGTACAATAAAACTGCCCCTGATCACCATATCATCTATCCTGCCTGGGCATAACTGTGTTAATTCCTCAGTAAAGAACTGAGGAACGTTCACGCCTTTTGTTGGTACCGGACGCTGCGTAATCATTGGCGAGGAGTATCTCTGGGATTATAAGAGCCATGCCCCTGGCATTTGATAGGTAACTTATATCGGTCGCTATTAAACTTTCTTTGAAAAGTTTTGCGGGGCCACTGCCTGTATCCAACGCATGTCGTGCATCCAGAGATGTCCTGGAAGCCAAGAATGTATATTTCCTGCAATAAGGCCACCTCAGTGTCGGCTGAATAAAGTGTGTCGCGTAACAATGCAAGATTCTCGCGCAACTGGATGATATTGATGTTAATCTTCACGAATCGACATGACTGTCGTTCGCCCTCGACGGCAGAGTCAGTCATCGGTGCACCCGGTGGCGACAGGTTCGCTCACCCGCACGCCACCCTGACGTTACCATTACCATGTTGTCCGCAGGAGATGGGTAGGATGATGTAACTCCCCCTCTTCTGCATGTGGTGTGCCCACCTGAGAGTCGTCCGCCCACGAGTTACTGGAGAGAGGCTGTCGGTGTGGTTCATCGGCTATCAAAGAAGCCCCTCTTGTTACGATTCCTCGCGGCTGCGTCGGTGTTCCATCGCCCCTCCATCCCCGCACTAGTGTCAGCAAGAAGAAAAGTCCGTCGTGGCAGTTCCTAAGAGTGAGCAGCGTCGGTCGACAACTCTGGAGCACGGACATCCACGACACTGTCGACATCGGTGTGATCGTTTGCCCCTGCCCACAAGAGACAGTCCCGAGACGGCGTGCCTCCGTGCCTCGGCGCCTTCAGACAGGAAAGTTCGGGTTGGCACGACTCGTGAATCAACATCCAGCCGCTCGTTGTGAGGTGACGATTGCTGTTCAGGTCAATCAGGCGACTCCGTCTGCATAAGGAGGACCGTATGTGGCTCATCAACAGCGTCTTCGCCCGCCTGCGGTGGCAGCATGTCCCGATCCCCGCCGCACGACGTCGCAGATGTACATAAGTAACTGGCAGGATCGATGGAGGAACGTGCTGTGCCGCTTCTCTTGAAGGACTCTTGGCGATCCGCCCCTGCAAATAATCAGAGCGAATGTGACTCTCCTGGCTGCTTCCTGAGCATGTGCCCGGTTGTCCATCGTACGCGATAATTGTACGACATCTCATTTTCATTTTGTTCGTTGCATCTGCTCGGGGCGGACGTCGTAAGCCATCCGTTTAAGTTCGTTGTTGCTCGATTATCTCAGTTTTTTTTTAATACAGAGGGCAGCTAACCCTCTGACCGAGCACGCTGAGCTACCGTGCCGGCGTCCATCTAAGCCACCAAGGGCACAGAGGATAGCGCGACTGCAGGGATTTACCTCTGGCACGCCTCCTGCGAAATCCACATTGTGCGAATGCACGAACAGTGCCCGAACTCTTACGGGAATCGCCAATGCGCCGTGAGGAATGAGTATAATGGGCGGGGACACAACGAATGTAGTGCGGGACAATACGTTGAGAATGTGGGTTTCGCAGGAGGCGTGCCAGAGATAAATCCCTGCAGTCGCACTATCCTCTGTGCCCTCGGTGGCTCATATGGATAGAGCGTCTGCCATGTAAACAGGAGATCCCGGGTTCGAGTCCCGGTACGGGCCACACATTTTCATCTGCCCCCGTTGACGTATGTCAACGCCTGTAAGCAGCTATGGGTGTTCATTTCATTGCAATATCATTCTAACGAGCTGCATGGTCAGCGATGGTATCTGTTCTTTCGGACATGTCCAAGAGAACAGATACCATATATATATATATATATATATATATATATATATATATATACTTGAGAGGGGGGGATAACGGACTTCGTGGATACCTCAGAAAGTGGCCTTACACCCCTGCCTGCGTGTTCAGCGGTATCAGCGCCGGTAAGTCCATCAAAGTACGTAAACTGTGGTTTGTCGGCAGTGCACTGTTCTTCGTCAATCATCTAAATATTGACTACGCTGGCTGTGTGCTAAAAGTGAATACCAGTTGTGTCCTTTGGATCTAGACGCAGTTCGTCACGCAACAAGTTTTCTACTTCGTGTGCTCGCGGTCTCAGATATTCGGCTTGGAATGTAATCTTGGTAGTGTTCTTCCTAAATGAGTTCGTCATGTCATTGCAGTGAGCTTGTAGTAAGCGTCTCGCGCTCGCGAACGCCACGAGGCCGGCGGGGCGGCGACGACGCGTCCTCGCCGGTCCGTCACTGACGGCCAACTTTGGTCGCAGTAATTCTACCGACGTGGAATTCTTATATTTCGACCGTGTCTACGAGTTCGAATAATGATTTCCAAACGAAGCGAAAGGATGAGTTAAATTGCAATGTATCTTGACAAATACTATATCCTAACTATTGTGTTGCTTCTATTTGCAGTCGTAAACAGCAAGCTGAATCTCCACAAATCGCTGAGATGTGAATACAGGCTCTTCTGAACTTGGGCATTGGTAATGCTCTGTTCTTGGACTCTAAATTATTATTTTGCCTAAATTATTATTTTGCCCCTCATTGTACATTAGTCATAGCAGGACGTCAGGTTTTGCCGGCCTCTGTGGTCGAACGGTTATAGACGCTTCAGTCCGGAAACACGCGGCTGCTACGGTCGCAGGTTCGAGTCCTGCCTCGGGCATAGATGTGTGTGATTTCTTAGGTTAGTGAGGTTTAAGTAGTTCTACGTTCTAGGGTTAAGTCCCATAGTGCTCAGAGCCATTTGAGCCATTTTAATAATATTGTTTACTTTTTTCGCACTCCACGGGGTCAGTAATCGTGTTCTGATGCAACCACAACTCCAATTGCGAGACGAGCTGCAATAGGTATCCAGGTTGAGGATCCGTGGTGCGAACACACGGATCCAAGTGGTCCCCCAGATTCTCGACTGGTTTTAAATCCGTGGAGTTTGGTGACCTGGTCCTCTTCGAACTACACACGTACACTGCCAACTGTGTGACAAGTTGCATTGTACTGATGATAGATGCAGTGGTGCTGAGGAAAAACGAGCTGCATATAGAAGTCGACACGGTTCACAGTGGTGGATGCATACATGTTATGATCGACTGTGCCTTCCGGAATGACGATATCACCCACGGAAGGCCACGGAAAGATTTCCAGGTCATAACGTTGCCCCCCCCCCCCCCCCTTCCCCATCACCCCCTCCCCCGCCTGGACCATTCCGATGACTGTTGAAAGGTACCTGCTTTCAGATGTCTCATTCAGATGAAGCGTAAAACGTGATTTACCTGAAAAGGCCACTCGGTGGACGTCCAGTTGCAGTACTGGCGTGCAAACTCCACCCTTCGTCGCCAGTGAATGGCAAACAGCAGTCGCCACGGGCGCAGGAAGCGGGCGCCTACTGCTCAAGCCCACAAGTAGCACCGTAGGAGTACGCATTAGGAGTGATTTAAAATGGAATGATCATATAAATTTGATAGTCTGTAAAGCAGATGCCTGACTGAGATTCATTGGAAGAATCTTAAGGAAACGGAATCCGAAAACAAAGTAAGTAGGTTACAGTACGCTTGTTCGCCCACTGCTTGAATACTGCTCAGCAGTGTGGGATCCGTACCAGATAGGGTTGATAGAAGAGATAGAGAAGATCCAACGGAGAGCAGCGCGCTTCGTTACAGGATCATTTAGTAATCGCGAAAGCGATACAGATATGATAAACTCCAGTGGAAGATGGAGAGATGCTCAGTAGCTCGGTACGGGCTTTTAAAGTTTCGAGAACATACTTCACCGAAGAGCAAGCAGTATATTGCTCCCTCCTACGTATATCTCTCGAAGAGACCATGAGGATAAAGTCAGAGAGATTAGAGCCCACACAGAAGCATACCGACAGTCTTTCTTTCCACGAACAATACGAGACTGTAATAGAAAGGGAGAACCGATAGTGGTACTCAGGGTACCCTCCGCCACACACCGTCAGGTGGCTGCAGGGTATGGATGTAGATGTAGATGTAGATGTAGATTATGTCAACGACTGGCAAAGGTCCCGTGTTCGAGTCTCGGTCTGGCACATAGTTTTAATCTGTCAGGAAGTTTCAACGACTGTATTGTTTTCCGCTTCCCTTGACATCTTTCATGTACCCTCCACTGCCACTGCTGCGGCGTGCTGTCTGTGAGTGATTATTGCACGCTGACGTCAGACTTAGGCAGTGGTCACGTGGACTGTCTACATACAGACCATGCACGCCACTGAGCGAGGTGGCGCAGTGGTTAGCACACTGGACTCGCTTTCGGGGGATGACGGTTCAAACTCGTGTCCGGCCATCCTGATTTAGGTTTTCCGTGATTTCCCTACATCGCTTCACACAGATGCCGGGATGGTTCCTTCGAAAGGGCACGGCCGATTTCCTTCCCTATCCTTCCCTAATTCGTGCTTGTGCTCCGTCTCTAATGACCTCGTTGTCGACGGGACGTTAAACTATAATTTCCTCCTCCACAATGCACGCCCTGCCTCCACCACGCTTGCGTGTGACACCAACTGAGCCGTGCTGCGGTCACGTTGGTGCTGTTCTACAACGTACAGTTTTCGCCCTCTGTTTGGGGCCAGACGGTATCGTTTAGTTGGCACGGTTGAGTTTGTTTGTCAGCTTCTCGTGTTGACTGGCGCCACTCGGTTTCGCAAGGGTTGCATGCCAGCTAGTGGCAGCTGCGGCTGTTATCGATATGTAGTAACTGTTGCCCCATCTTTGGGGCGACGTCGTTGGTTTTCTGGGTCGTGTGAGTTGGCCAGTTCGGTTGGGGACTCAGGAGGAGCCAGGCCCGCACAGTGCCAGAACACGTCGGGGCCGCTGGCGGTACGCATGGACTGCCGGATGGAAGGGCTGTGTTCACGAGGGAGTACGACCTCGTCGTAAACCGGATCCAGCAAGCTTTAAGGTCAGTGCATTTCAATCCATGTACAGAAACCTCCACCAATGTGATATCTCGCGATTCTCCAGTGACTTGGGTTCGTGTTGCTGCTCGTAGTTTCGCCGACGCGAAGAGTAGCGAGTGGAGTGCTTGGGAAAGGCAGATCTGATTAGCTTCTTATTACTATTTACTGCGTTCAACTTGTTACAATTTGTTAAGTTCAACAAACGGTAATTTTTTTTGCCTGGTGGCCGCTAACGTCCCAGTTACCTACCCTGGGGGTTAGTGTGCGTAACGGCAGTGTAAGTTTCCTCGCCTTTCCTCTGCTGTCCAGTAAAGCGCGTAGTTTTGGAAGTTTTCTTGATCGTAGGCCGGCTGGTGATTCTTCTACTCCGGTTGTAGTGATTGCTTTCTCGTTCCGGGGGCTCTAAACACAGTATTCTGGGGACGTAATGCTGACTGCCGGTTCCAGCTTTGGCGTATTGTTCCATCGTTGCATTTGGTTTATCAGACGTCAGGTAGCTTCACCAAAATTACCATTAGTCATTCGTCTGAATTACCATCTCGTGAAGTGAATGCAACTCTTGGCTGTCAATCTCATCGCTCGCGAAAGTGTTTGTTGCCGGAGCTTCTCTGAGGTCGATTCCTGGAGCACCGTCTGTGGCCCCTTGGTTCTTGTAAGACATGTGTGTTCCAAAAGGACTGATGGCCAATAGTTCTGTGTTACGCTCCTTCAGCCCACGCCTTCTGCGGGTATAATCTGCCTCAGTACCCTTTAGGGAACTTATGTACTGGTCCTTGTGTTTTAGTATTGTATTATTTACTACAATACCTTGTAATGCCTACATTAGAGGTTATATATGTCTACTTAATAGTTCTGGTCACCTTCTGGAATAAATCTAGCAGTGTAGCGTTCAGTGGTTGGTTAACTTTGAAAGCGTTGTTTTTTAATTAACCTTTGCTATTGTTTTTGCTGTTTTACAGCAGATTTCTAAACTTTTTTATATTATTGCCGTTCCTGGCGTGATTGTGGCCATCTGCCTTAAAATTCTAATTTGTCATTCCTGGCCTCTGATGCCTTCTGCTGTGTTTGTGGCGACTTACCTTTAATATTCCAATACCAGTAAGTTGTGAATTGCAGCTAGTTCTTATACAATTCTTAATATATTGCCATTCCTGGCGTGTAAGACATTCTGCCCAGATCACAGTGGCTTGCTTTTAAAACATTATCTGCTGTATCTGTATTTAATGGTGATTTGCTAAATTCTAACACACTGAAAACTCTTTTTTAGACAGTTGTTTACTTCTTCATTATTAACGTGTGTTATTTTTTATTTATTGTTGAGTATGGAATTACTGGTTTAAAATAAATTGTGTATAACGGCCCCGTCCACAAGCGTAACCAAATCCTGCTTTCTCTTGCCTAGCAGGTTTCACCAATAACTAACAACGTAAGCCACATGAAGGGGAACGGAACAAAATCGGCAGATGTAAAGGTAATATGCAGAGTACCACAGGGACGTGTTATAGCACCGTTGCTGTTTACACTATATATATATAAGCGTGGGATGCCTTTCAAGGCTATTCGCAGATGATGCAGTTGTCTATACCATAGTAGCAACGCCACAAGATGGTACGAATTTGCATAACGACCTGCACAAATTCGATGAGTGGTGCAGGCTCTGACCGTTGACCCTGAACGTAAATAAATGTAACATTGCATATAAGTAGGAAAAGAAATCCGCAACTACACAGCTATACCATTGATGACAAGCACCTGGAAATAGCATATGCCGTAAAATATCCGATAGGCGTAACTATCCAGAGCGACCTTAAGTGGTATGACCACGTAAAAGAAATAATGGGAAAAGCAGACACCAGACTCCTATTTCCTTACGATTCTTGCGATCAGTCTAACTCAGCAACGAACGAAGTGGTTTATAAGGCGCTTGTTCGCCCGATTCTTGAGTATTGTCCATCCATCTGGGATCCCTGTCAGTTAGGACAGAAGTTCCAACGAAGAGCGGCGCGTTTCGTCACGGGATCGTTTAGCTGGCGAGAGACTATCACGGAGATGCTAAACAAACTCCACTGGCAGACGTTACAAAAGAGGCGTTGTGCATCACGGAGAGATTTACTACAGAAATTTCGGGACAGCACTTTTCAGGAGGAGTCGGACAACATATTACTTCCCTCCACATACCACGCGGAGAAAATTACAGATCTTAGAGCCAATACAGAGGCTTACAGTCAATCATTCTGCCCACGCAGTATTCGCGAGTGGAACAGGGCTGGAGGGATCAGATAGTGGTACCGTAAGTACCCCCCGTCACACACAATTAGGTGGCTTGCGCAGTATGATGTAGACGTAGACGAAAATCTGAGTTTCTATCATTAAACACGATGTGAAGAGGAGCTGACATTTGCAGTTATTCTCATTTGTAATTAAAAATCAAGCACTCATTTTAACAACTAAACGAATTATATTAGTATTACTCTTGTAATACGTAGTTAGTGTAATTTTTACGAAATTCGTAGTTTTAATGCGATTATTAAAGTTTTTGCATCTGGCCAGGTGAAACGTACTGACAGTCCTTTTTACAGGCGACACAGCTACAGTTCTACAATGATTTCCTGGTTCTTGTTTCATTATGGGCCATTTAGTTCACTGCTTCCGCAACAGAAGAAGAGAGAATGTTAGTTTGGCAGGAAGAATAGTTTCCTGACGATTCCTGAAAAATGTTTTTCACCCTTTTGTAACAAATGAGTCTCCGTTTCTGTCCACAGCGTCTGGTTCTTACACAAAAGGAGCGTTTATGTTTTACGACTTTTACTTACTCCAATACATACACGGAAACATTATGAAGATAAGGTCTTCATATAAGGGTTGATCAAAATGTTTCTGTTCGAAGGCCGTACAATCCAGAAACGATATTTCAATCCGGCGAAATCCCCGTCAGCATTGAGGTACTCGCCCCATCGGTGCACCATGTTGATGAAACACGGTGTCCTGCTGCGTGAAGAAGTCCGTTGCTGCGTGCTACACATCGTCCATCCTTCAGTGGCTTTTCTGAAGGGACGAAAGGTATGACAATCACATGGGGCAGAGATCAGTAGTTGGCACAAATGCGTCACGGCATGTGCAATGTGGAGACGTACGTTATCGTGAAGCACCAGCAGCCCTTAGCGCACGCATTCTTCATTCTCTGAAGGGCGTCAACCGCTGCTTATCCTTCGGCAGTGAAGGAAACAATAACAGCACGTTGGTCCCTTTTCGACGCATTTGGTAATATGCCACGTTTAGACATTTACCGAACACACGTCGGATAGAAAGGGATACCACACTAATCCCTTGCCTGGATCTTACTGTTTATATACCCACATATAAGTCAAGTTACGTTATATATATGCTGCAGCAACGCCCTAAAACGGAACTTTTTGGTCGACTCATATTATACAGAGTGTTACAAAAAGGTAAGGCCAAACTTTCAGGAAACATTCCTCACACACAAATAAAGAAAAGATCTTATGTGGACATCTATCCGGAAACGCTTAATTTCCATGTTAGAGTTCATTTTAGTTTCGTACTTCCTCTATTCACCGCCATGATTTCATATGGGATACTGTGCTGTTCGAACACGTGCCTTTACAAGTACGACACAACATGTGGTTCATGCAATATGGAGTTCCTGCACATTTCAGTCGAAGTGTTCGTACGCTTCTCAACAACAGATTCGGTGACCGATGGATTGGTAGAAGCGGACCAATTCCATGGCCTCCACGCTCTCCTGACCTCAACCCTCTTGACTTTCATTTATGGGGGCATTTGAAAGCTCTTGTCTACCAAATATACAGACTCTTCGTGCTCGAATTGCGGACGGCTGTGATACAATACGCCATTCTCCAGGGCTGCATCAGCGCACCAGGGATTCCATGCGACGGAGGGTGGATGCATGTATCCTCGCTAACGGAGGTTATTTTGAACATTTCCTGTAACAAAGTGTTTGAAGGTACGCTGGTACGTTCTGTTGCTGTGTGTTTCCATTCCATGATTAATGTGATTTGAAGATAAGTAATAAAATGAGCTCTAACATGGAAAGTAAGCGTTTCCGGACACATGTCCACATAATATATCATCTTTCTTTGTGTGTGATGAATGTTTCCTGAAAGTTTGGCCGTACCTTTCTGTAACACCCTGTATATATTATACAACGTTCGTTATGGAGCAAACCTTCTAAAGAGTTACATATTAACATGTTGTCGTCTTACGATCCTCGTCATTCCCGGAGTTTTAGATCTGAGTACCAACATAGCAATTTCCAAGCCGTGTAAATATCTCTACAAGCACTGTGAAATACTGAAATTTATTCCTGAAATTCAACTTAACTGTAAAAGGTATAGATGTACTACCGATGCGACATTTGAAAATCTGATACCAGGACCGGCATAAATTTGTTTACAAGGTGTACAACTTTGCTTCCCCCGTTTTTCCCCAACATTTGAGGCTTTAGAGAAAAAAAATTGATTACACTTGTATCATTCAAGGTATTTTCGACCGGTGGCCAATACGTTCTCCCATCTTTCGGGCACTGTACGAATCCAGCGTCGAAAAAGTTGTTCATCTTTTGAAACGTTCCAAGAATAGATCCAATTTCCTACTTCTTCACGAGTTCAGAACTTTTCGTCAGCCAGGCCATGCGCCATTGATCTAAACAGGTGATAGAGGGAGCAATGTGTGAAGAATACGGCGAGTGGGGTAGGACCTCCCATTTTAACGTTTCCAAGTACATTTTGACCTCCTTTACAACGTGGGTCGAGGGTTGTCGTGCTGCAAAATCACGTTATCGTGCCTCTCGCTCTATTGCGGCCGTTTCTCTTTAAATGCTCTGCTCAAACGCATTAACTGCGTTCGATAACGAGCACCTGTGATTGTTTCACTTGATTTTAACACCTCATACTGCACCACACGACGCCGAGCTGGTTCCACCAAATGCAGAGCATGATCTCGGAGTCGTGAATATTCGGTTTGGACGAGATATCCCCATGATTTTCTGCCTTTAGGTTATCGTAATGAACCCATTTTTCGTCCCCGGTCACAATGCGATGCAGATCCCTTCCGTTTTTGTCTCTGAAGCAACTATTCACACAAAAACGCCGTTCAACATCTCTCGGTTTCAGTTCACAGGGAATCCACGTTCTTTCTTTCTGAATCGTGCCCATAGCCTTGAGACGTTTTGAAATATCTTGCTGTGTCACTCCCACTAATCGTGCCAATTCTTCTTAAGTTTGACGAGAGTCTTCACTCAGCAATGCCTCCGATTCTGCATCTTCGAAAACATTCTCTATTCCACCACTATGCCGGTCTAAGACGTAAAAATCACCGCTCTTGAATCGTTGAAACCACTCACGCAACGTTCTTTCACTAATAGCGTCCTTACCATACGTGCTTGAGAACATTCGATGAGACTCGCCGCTGTTTTGTTCATATTGAAACAAAACAGTAACACCTCCCGCAAATGACGAGAATTAGGATCGTAAACTGACTTTATTACGCAGACACAAATCGACTAATGTCTGAATGAGGTTATGTTGACCGAGGTCAAGGCTAACTGCCTGACGTCTGCGATCTGTTTCTCTCGACCGCTACTTATCGTTGCCGCCACCTATCGGCAAACGGCGGAAGCAAAGTTGAACACCTTATATATTACAGTTAAGTTGAATTTAAGAACTAAGTTTCTGTGTTTGAAACTGTAGTTCGTCATCAAATATAAATTCAGAAATATTTTTGCTGCTTTGACGTTTAGCTTAAAATTATATTTTCAAAATAAGGGTCCAACCATTCCTTCGCACTTCAACTGTGGGAGAACCGTAACCAGAGTTAAGATTACTCAAGTACGGTGAACAGGAAACAGTAAAAAAGAAAAGACCTTGTAATTTATTTTTCATATTTCATTAATATCTGCAGGTACTTTTACGAAATAGACATTTGATAACCCTTATCAATCAGTTTCCAATTGTAACTGCTAGGTTCCAGATTTTCATTGTGTGAGTATGTGATCCTTACGGAAGCTTGTACAAGACTCGAGAATAAACTATCGGTAGTAGACAGTGGGGAGCGAGATTGTCGCGCAGTGCGGATACTAGTTGAAAATAACATGTGGAGTGGATTCTGACCGACCGCAGGAGAACAGTGACATTGCATTGCATTGTACTGTATGTTAACCGGGAACCTAGAAACGACGGAGAGGCTCCGTCCCGGCCGCAGCCGCAGTGGTTCACAACCCCACGACGACTACCGCAGTCCACTTCACCGCTCCGCCGCCCCACATCGAACCCAGGGCTATTGTGCGGTTCGGCCCCTGGTGGACCTCCCAGGGAACGTCTCGCACCAGACGAGTGTAGCCCCTATGTTTGCGTGGTAGAGTAATGGTGATGTACGCGTACGTGGAGAACTGTTTTGCGCAGTAATCGCCGACATAGTGTAGCTGAGGCGGAATAAGAGGAACCAGCCCGCATTCGCCGAGGCAGACGGAAAGCCGCCTGAAAACCATCCACAGACTGGCCGGCTCACCGGACCTCGACACAAGTCCGCCGGGCGGATTCGTGCCGGGGACCAGGCGCTCCTTCCCGCCCGAAGACGTGCGTTAGACCGCACGGCCAACCGGGCGGGCGAACACTGACATAGTCGGATTAAAGTTTACATTGTCACGGTGAATTAAATACGTTAGGTCGTCTACTCGCAGTTGAAACAATTTTGGAGTAATATTAATAATGACAGCACGAAACAGATTAGTAACTGCAATGCTGTCGGCAATAAAGCTAACATGACACAAATCGAAACTCAGAGTGAGTTTGATGGATATCAGAAATCAAACTTGACAGTGCCGCCCATGACTTGAGTTGGGAACTGTCGCAGAGCTCGAACTCTGGCTGTGTCGATTGGCTAGGGTATGAGAGAGTGCTGCAATTAGGTGCCAAACTGATTCTTATAAACCGGATCCAATCCCCGCGAGTAACCCTTTCGCTACGATGAACTTCTGTAGAAGTCGGGAGCGAATGTGGCGCTCAACCGGTGGACTGGTGCAGCAGTTCCGCTTCGCGTCATACTTCTCCGCTTCACTACGCTCGACTTGTGTGGAAGCTTGACCTATGCACCATCTAGCGGCTTTGTTCAACGTCTGTAGTTAACAACAGTCGCTAGATGCAGTTGCAATCACTTTCAAAGTGTTTGTTTCGCTCATTTCCCGCCTTGATTCTGATCTGAAGTGACGTGTTGTTAACTTCAGTTTCTACTAGAAGTGATATGGCAGGTAAGCGATATACTGTGGATGAAACTCTTTCTCTCATACTGGATAGTGACTCTGAAGGTGAAAGGGAATCATCGTCCGAATCTGACGATTAATATGGAACACTTATGAGTGATTTGTATAAATCTTGCCTAATAAATATATAGTACAAAGTCCAATAATGGCGACAGCACTACGAGTGTGAAAGCAGGACAGAGCAGAGCTGCAGGGCGCGCAAAAAATGCGGCGTGCAGCGGGCACTGGTGCTCGGCCACAGCGCACGGCGCCGGCATCAAAGGCTGAATATGAACTGCACTCACATAACGCACCAAACACACCACAAAGTTAATCCTTTTCTCAACATTCATTCCTACGGTACCATTTTTCTGGCAATTTTAGAAGCAGTACATATACACGTGAACTAATATTTAATGCGGATAACAAAACTGTCATGTTACAATTATGCATGTAATAGATATTTTTAACGGAATTCGTGTACGTCTCCAATGTAACAACACTTTTTAGTTTCTGTGATGTGTAAAGTGTAAAACTAACTTGCAGAGACGTTAATCAGCCACACTCAAACTAAATTGGAGGACCGAATAAAATAGTAGAAGTAGACGAATCTTATATATATTAGACGAAAGAACCAGAGAGGACGGCCTTCTAAAAGTGAAGTAGATCATATTTGGGTGTCCAAATAAAATGGCTCTGAGCGCTATGGGACTTAACATCTATGGTCATCAGTCCCCTAGAACTTAGAACTACTTAAACCTAACTAACCTACGGACATCACACAACATCCAGCCATCACGAGGCAGAGAAAATCCCTGACCCCGCCGGGAATCGAACCCGGGAACCCGGGCGTGGAAAGTGAGAACGCTACCGCACGACCACGAGATGCGGGCAAAGAGAGTACCGCAAGTGTTATGAGGGTATTGTCCCGAGACAAGTTGAGTTTAATCGGTCTCATAAAACACTTCATACTGCCTCGAACAAAAGTAATCACACAAGATTTCAGTCGTACCAGACTCTGAAGGCTGAAGGGTTCTACCACGAATTTGTGAACCACTCTAGCGTCTTCCAAAGAGACAAACTCCACAGTGTCCACACCCAGAATATAGAATGGCTGTGGAAGTCTGTCAAGTCTCCCATAAAAAGAGAAGGGCGTCCAGGACAGAGGAACGGACTGTACTCCTTCCAGTACCTGTACTTCCACAACTTGGCGTTTGCAGGGAAAAGTCGATGCATGCGACACTCTTCCGATATTCCTGCGCGATTTTGGCAGAGTTTATCCTGGCCACAGGAAAATGGAATTGCCCCTGTACTTTATACATCACACGGTCTGTTACAAGACGATAACACCAACGACGAGTAAGGTAAGTCGTCTCCTTTGAATTTACAAATGCTTCTCCAACACTTTTCTTTGGTCGTTTTTGTAGTGACAACTTGAAACATACTCATAACGCCCGCCACGAGACTTCCGTAATCGATTTACTATCGCACGTTCGATATGTATCGTTTGGACCCCACCAACTTCGATAGGCAATCATTCTTGGGAATTACCAAAATTTCAGTATCTGTGCACGTACCGGAGACGTCAATATATGAATCTATTTTATACACAAAAATTAGGGCTAACATCCTGAGCAGTGAATCTGACAGACTATATTTTATTTTTCAGATCAGCAAATTTTATGGAGAAGGTCTGTACACGGCATATAATCTGATATAACAACTAGCATTTTTCTATTATTGCAGTTAATGGTGCCGAATTTAGCGCACGGTCTGTCAAAGATCATTATAAACAGTGAGCTACTCAGCGAGGAAGGCTTTCCGTTGAGATGTCAGTGAGGAAGAAGTTCACCTGAGAAAGTAAGTCGTCGTTCTTTTCGTTGTCTAAACAAAACTGTTGCACCCATCGTATGAAAAACAAAGAACAGATACGTAGATGCCCTACACAGAGTTATCATCAATTATCGAAAAGCTTACTGAAGGCTTACAATAAATATTAACTAGATGACGTGAAGTGTTAAAAGTACAACAAAGAAGACAGTTTCAACACAGGAATGTAGATCGTCACTATTGTGTTTTAATTTAACGGTATTTCTCGCAGCTGATACTGAGTAAATGATTTAGATTTATTTGATAATTCGCGTTACTCGACTCGAAGCTATCAATTTAATTTTGTGATTTTCTCGTGTTACATTAGTTGTGTGATGAAGGCGTTGTATGAGAGTTTGATTTATTGGTGACAGACAATGATAGTTCAGTCTAGCTAAACGAATCACGATGCACTGAAGTACGATTCTTTCCTTTTTTGGCAGTATAGACTTGGTGGATTGAATATTAACACTCGATTGCAGCCCAAGTTGCAAAGAAGACGTGTGTGAAGTATAAAAGCGTATGTATATTGAACAATTGTTACCAGTAAGCTGGTTTGTTAATCGTTTTAGTTCAAAATTAATTGTTGACAACTTAAATTTTGTTAAACTGTCTCGGGAGGGTGCAGTACATGAGTGGCAGAAGACGCAGTTGAACCAAAAATGGATCCATACCTGAGGCGAAAAAAATTAGTTGACAAGTTGAGAGACTGTGTAGATGATATAAACTGAAAACGGAAGAAAATGGACTCTTTAATAGTTTATAAGTTACATAGCCACTTTTGTATCGGAATATTTAAACAACTCCACAAAATATATAAAAGAGTGTCTGTGTCGATGATTACACATTAACAATGAGCGTTTTAATAAAATACCAGCGCGAAAATAATGAGTAATGAAAGAGAGACTGACGACACACATGAAATACTTCCACTTTTAACTGAGTAAGCTTGGTGTCCGCCATTATAAGTGATGCGCGCTAACTTTCCTTTACCTGTCATGTGTTCTTGTAGCTTTACAACTGCACCACGTGCTGCATTAGTTTGGCAGCCAGTGGACATCTTTTTATATTTTTTTTACGTTACGTAGGGTGTTTACGTTTACATAATAGGTATTTTCTCGTTAGCTAATATACATTAAACCATATTATCGATCCGTACTTTTACTGTATGCCTGTAGTCAACTAACTTCAATGCCACCTAATAATAATAAAATATATTTTGGGTTCTATGTTTTTATGGGTGATGGGCTGTTTAGGCTCTTTGAGTAAGACCAGTGTACGACTAGCGCAATAATTTCATTTCTTTGTTATGTTATACGTGGAACTGTTTCATGTTTGACTAACATATTCAAACAGAAAGATTTTAAACAAAACGAGCTTTGGTCACCACTTTTTTACTGTCAATCATACTATTAAAAAACTACATCGAACATGCCATTGTGTTAAAATCCTATATCGATCCGATGTGACAACATATAAAACTAACTGACAAGTTCATTTGTAAAATGAAATGAAATGTCGTGTGACGAGGTCCTCCAGTCGGGTAGACCGTTCGCCTGATGCAAGTCTTTCGATTTGACGCCACTTCGGCGACTTGCGCGTCGATGAGGATGAAATGATGATGATTAGGACAACACAATACCCAGTCCCTGAGCGGAGAAAATCTCCGACCCAGCCGGGAATCGAACCCGAGCCCTTTGGATTGACAGTCTGTCGCGCTGACCACTATTTTTTTATTTTTATTTTTATTTCTTTTAACAGTAAGGAACAGAAAACTAGTAAGTGCACTCGTTGCGTCGAGTTGGGGACGCACGTAACTAAAACCATACTAATAGTTGTAGAAAAGGGCATAAAGAAAGAGAGCAAAGTGCGGGGCGAAGGAAACCATGAAACAAAACTGAAGGGTGGAATCCATACCACCATTAACCAGTGCTACATCTTGCACCGGATGGGAAAACTAAAACTGCGAAGACCTTTTCGCACCGGGGACAAAAAGAGGAAATGGGACAAATACTGCTACAGAGTGTGAGGGTTCCCAACGAAACTCTCCATCTGCTGTATCATCCAGGTATGACTTCTCGTAATGATGAAAGTAGATCCCACCTTGTACCGTGTAGTGTTCTATTATCGTATTGTAATTTTAGCTTCTCTTACCCGTGATGTTCCAGCTACGTGGAGGGTCGTGGAACGCACTCCACAAAAAATTGGAAAAATATTGTCGATACTTTGGGTTACGGAGGATCTTGCAATGCCGTTCCTGCAAATAGTTCCAAAAGTCTAAAGTGTCCTTAGTGCCGTCTTGAAACAAATAGTGCACTGCATGTCCACGAAGCCACGTCGTTGCATTAGTTTTAGTGCGTGGGTAATACGTTTCATCCGGGTATAAGATAGTCTTGGGGTCGATATGATGCGGCGTTACCCGAAGGAAGTATGCTGACATTTGCCTCACTAAGTGCCACACTGCTGTAGACTCGCCACAGCTAAGGCGGTGTTCATCGTTGTCTTGAACGCCACAGCTCGTGCACATGGGTGAGTCTACCATGTGGATCGCATGAAGCCTTGATCTGGTCACCTGCTTACCGTTGATAGTGATATACCACATCGCCGTGACGTCAGTGTCTAGTATTACGTGGTGAATTGTCCTCAACACTACTCGCTAGTTGACGTTTGGGTGCTTCCTCTCCACGACGTTATCGGGTCGTCCACGTTGCAGGACCCTACAAAGAGTCTTTGCCGTCGCCAGTTGAGTCGCTGGTAAGGCAAGTCGAACGTAACTGAGTTCGAGGTAAAAGACACCGATGTAGAAGAGCGATGAGGGGACGTGGTGTATTGGCACAGGCGGCAACAGGGAGGGCGGTGCTAGTTCTTCTATTAACAAACTGGTCAGACTGTCCAGACGGCGGTGCCATAGTTTGACTAATGTGCTGACAAATAGGGCGACCGCTTTGTCATAAACGTGATAAAGGCCAAGCCCTCCCCGATCCGGGGGAAGGGTGAGAGTCTCATATTTGATCTTGAAAAGCATTCCAGAACTCACGAAGAACCCAAAAGCCGCAAGTATACGGCGAGCTAACATCACCGGTATAGGTAATATCTGGGCGTAGTGCGGAATGCGTGACGCTAAATGTGTGTTGACATACTGGGTCCGTTGGACGATATCCAGGGCTCGTAGGCGGTTGTTGGCAATTCCAGTCCGAACATTTCGTAAAAGCCTTCGAAAGTTGTGAGCAGCGGTCCGTCGTATATCATCTGTAAAATCAATGCCGAGACATTTCCAACTATCACTGAGCTGTAAGGGGGTGACACTGTTCTCAGACAATCTGACCACGATGTTCATCGCCACCAATTTTGCGACGTTGATACGACTACCAGTGGCCATGCCATATTTCGCTATCCAAGTTAGTGCGCTAGCGGTGTCGTCACCGTTGCGGATGACAATCACCAGGTCGTCAGCGTACGCTTTACATCGGAAAGTGTGGCCTCGTAACGTCATACCCGTTAGTCGTTGGCGCAGGCCGCAGAGGAGAGGTTCTGTGGCCACAGCGTAAAGTATAAGTGGACAGAGGGCAGCTTTGGCGTATCGATCGAGAAATGGTGAGGGGCTGCGTAGGTCGGCCGTTGACTATCACCTTGGACGTCGCGCCGCGGAGTAGTCGCATGACGACAGTGACGAATGGCTGTGGGTACCGCATATGTTGGAGGACCGCTTCCAAATAGTTGTGGTCGAAAGCTTGACTAAAATCGATGGCCGCCAGTGCACCCTTCAGACTACATGCCCTCGCCAGTGAGATCAAGTCACGATATTCGCTGAGTGCCGTTTGAATATTATTGTCGCCTCCCAATGACGTCTGATCGGGTGAGATAACATTGCGTAGGGTCTGGCGTATCCGCGCCGCCAACAGTCGAGAAAAGATCTTAAAGTCGCAGTTCAATAGCGTCAACGGGCGGTAGTCCTGCAGTCGTGAGCCACCGGACGGTTTGTGAATAGGAATAATCATCCCTTCCACAAGGGCCGCAGGGAGCGGCACGTCCGGGGATAGTAGTTCGCGACAGATGTCCGTCCATCGGGAGGCTAATAAATATTAAAAGTCCGGTAAAATTCCAAGGGGAGCCCATCAGGACCCGGAGACTTGTTGACAGCCCCTTTTCTAATGGCGTTGATCACTTCTTCTTCTGTAATTTCTTCCATCAAGGCCGCTTCTATTACCGGGGTGACGGTGCCGTAAATCGTCTGAGAGACGTCCTCCAGTGCTGTCGGATCAGGGGTCTGTGCGGAATTGAGCTGGGATTAATGATTGTAGAACGCTGTGTTTATGTCTTGTTGCGTGGTGAGGCGATGACCGTCCTCCGTGTCGATGAAGCGTATCAGCGCTCGTTGGCGTCGTTTACGTTCACGAAGGACGTGGAACATTGACGGGCGTTCGCTAGACATCCGATCCTGCGTCCTCGAGCGGATGACTACCCCCTCTAGGTGGCGTCGCATATGAACGAGAATATGAGCCTTAGCACGGTGGACCGCCGTTTGTCGTTCCGGAGACGGCGCCATAGTATCGCAGTCGCGCTGGACCCGGAAGTAAAAGTCGAGTGTATGTCTTCGCCAAGTAGCGTGGTCTCGACCGTAGGTTATCAACGTTCGCCTCAGTGACGGTTTGGCGCAGTCCAACCACCAGCGGATCGTTGTGGGATATGCACGGAAGGGATTTTCACACGAAAGCCACGTATCCTCAACGGCTTGGCGGCAATCCGGGTACGACAGGTGAGCGATGTTTAATTTCCACGGGCTGCGGCTTCTCCACACTTGTTGCCGCCGCAGGGTGACGGCACAAATGTAAGCTGAGTGGTCCGAGAATGCTGCAGGCCACAGTTCCGCATCTTGTGTTCCAGCGGCGAGAGAGCGTCAGACATAAATCCTGTCTATACGACTGGAAGAGTGACTCGTGAAGTGCGTGAATCCCGGTCGGTGGCTGTGAAGATGTTCCCAAGTGTCCACCATCTGCAGGTCTCGAATTAGCGTCTCCAGTTCCGGGCAAGGATTATGTCGTGGGAGTTGGTCTCTGGGCGCCAGTACGCAATTTTAGTCACCTCCAAACGACAGATGGACGTGGGGGCCTTGGAAGACCGGGGCGACGTCTTCCGCAAAGAATCGTGAACGTTCGCGACGTTTGTCCGTCCCGGAAGGTGCGTAGTTATTGATAAGGCGGACACCCAGTACTGTGAGTGCCGTTCCTCTTGCCCCAGGCAGAAACAGGATATCGTCTGCCACTACCCCTTCCTGAAGAAGTACAGCGACACCGCTGCCTTTTGGGGAAGGTGGAGAGACGCAAGCATCGTAACCGTACATGTCTGGGAAGTCGTCGACGTACACTTCCTGGAGGAGGGCTATGTCTACGGAAGCCGAGTTCAACATATCCTGAAGCAATGATAACTTAGCGCGCGTCCGTATGGTGTTGATGTTTATATTTGCAATGCGATAAGTTTGAGGTCTATCCACAGCATCTGTGTTGGCCATCAGTACCCCTGTAAGGCTGTCTCGTCACTCTACCTAATGGCGGGAAAGGGTCAGCACTGGTGGGATAAATTTCCCCCCGTGTCGTCCGACACGATGGGCAAGGAGTGTGCCTCACAGTTGTCTGCTCAGTCGCCATGAAATACCATCGGCTGTTGGTGGCTGTTAGTGGCTGCTGTGGCACTCGGCGCTGACTCCATCGGCTCTTCTGGCTGGGAATCGGCAGCGGCTGTCTGCTTGTGATCCTGCTGTTCTGTGGGGTCGGAGGGGCTGAAGCCGTCACCACGGCGATCTGTTGAGTTTGAAGTTACAGCGGCCTCTGTACCGCCGGTACCGTCGTTGGAATTTCCACAGTCCATGGCAGACGATTGCTGCAAGCACTCGTCCGATGGAGCACGCCGCCGTCTCTTGTGTTTTCGCGGGGAACGCTGTTTACGGACGTGTGCTTCAGTATCTGAATGTGGGTAGATTTCTTCAGCTGCTCCGGTGTCTGGAAGAAAAGCTGCTGTCGGCACAACCCGTGGGTCAATGTCCATCCTGGCATCTACGCCTTCTTGCAAGGTCGGTCGGTGATTATCTTCAGGTGGGGGTGCCGGATCCTGTACTGCAGAAGCCATTATGTTCTCACCATCGAGGGCGGTTATCGGACTAATGTCGTCAGCAGCGGTAAAGGTTGCTGCCCGTGTAACTTCGGCGTAATTGAGAGGAAGGGTCGTCACCGTAGAAGGAGTCATAGATTCACCTGTCGGGATTTGAGTAAGCCGTCGTCGGAGTCAATCCGAACGGACGTGCCCTACTTGGCCACAACCAGAGCAAGTGCGTGGCTGACCGTCATACATAATGATCGCCCTACATCCGCCGATGACAGATATGACGGAACATGTTTGGTCAATTCAATTTTAATCTGTCGTACCCCGTTAAGAACGGGGTACGTTGTAAAGGTGGTCCATTTTTCGGCCATATGGCTGATTACTCTGCCGTTGGGCTGGAAAGCCGCGGTGACTACGTCCAGTGGTACTTCAAAAGGGAGTTCGAAGACGCGTATCGTACGTAGGCCAAGCCCAGCGTGATCGATAGAGACCGCCCGAATATGGCCATCAGAATGTTTGAATTTCAGACCGTTGGCATGTGCGCTCACGATTCTGTTGCACACCTCGTCACTTACTAGCTTGACGTAGACAACACTGCTCGTGATAGAGAGATGGATACCAATTACGTCTCGCGGGTCAATTTTAACGTCGTCATGAAGGAAACGTTCCACTTCAAAAGCTCGCGGTCGTGCATTATCGGGTTGAAAACTGATCTTGATGGTGGTTTGTCTGTATGAATGTGCCATGTTCCGTCGGTAGTGATGGACGCTAAACTAGCGACAACGCAGTAGTAAACAACTACGAGCACTCGCGACCGCGCGGACGGGACGTAAACAAGACGTCCTCGCCGCAGCGCTGCGGAAAGCAGACTGAATCAGCTACCGGGGGCGGACCATTTGTATAAGATTTAGTCATCACAAAATTTCTGATATATGTGCAACCTACACGACACTTGGTGAAATGCACATGTGAGCATTCTGAGCATTCTTCGTTTTCTTTTATACACGCAAATGAATAACGCAAGTGGGTTATTCGGTAACAGGGAATGGTAGTGCAAACAGATGACATGATCACCACTAGAAATGTAAATAACAATTTATTCGAAGATTCGAAATATCTCTGACAGTAGATTAATATTTCAGCACTATCATCCCAAAATACCTTTAATAAAGATTCATATCATTGTCCAACTGAGACTCTATTCCGTTGGTGTAACTACTTAATCACCAATAGAGGGCTTCACCACGTTAGAAATCCCTGGGTTCGTAAATGACAGAAGTGGATTCAAATCTATGAACAGGGGTAACGATTTCTCTTACACCAACGTCCTCAAAACACAGACAAACTTAATTGATGTTCAGTTTTCATTCCCTTCAGCAATTTTACAGGAGGGCATATGACTCCGCTTTCGATGTATTAACAGAGAACTGTAAAGTTTTCACTCCAAGAAGCAGTTAACATATGTGCTGTTCCTTTACTTCGGTGACTGAACCTCTTCTTTATGTTGTCCGAAACACACAACCGCGGCCAGGGAATGTTTGTGGAGGCACAAGGACGACGTCAGGACAAAGTGTCATGTTTGTCTGCAGATTGCTAATGTGGTTACTGCAGACAACTGGCGTCGCCCTCCCGTCACCCTACCGCTGAGTGACGTCTTATATAACGTCAAACAAACAAAGGCGGGCAGCCGCCACCCCTAGTCTCGCAGCAGGAGGTCACTTCTGGGAAAGCACCGGCCCTCCACAAAATGCAGCTCCAGATTTGTTTTGCGCCGAAGCTCTGAGGGCGCAGTTAAGAAAGCACACAAACACTGAGAAGGCTTACCTAGCGAGTGGCTAGGCGTGTTCGAGGCCCTTAGGCATGTTCGAAAAAGTTTGACGTGATAGGTGCTACAAATCGGTTCAGATCTTTGTTTATTTTGATCAAACAACGTGAACTAATCACATACTGAGTATTATAGTGACATACCCTTGTTGAGGTTACTAATGAGGTAAGTAAATCTGAAGAAATCATTATTGCACTCAACGAACAGCAAGACTAGACAGACTCAATAACTACAGTAATTTATTTATTCCCCAGACATAGGTTATCGATCTAAAATACAAGGTACGAAGTACAAAGCGGATCCTGCTTCGTATTTTTCTAACAATCCCACCAAGACATATACTTGCAGCCTTACAACTTCCCAATTTTATCGCCACATGTGATAGTCTAATTCGTTGACGAAAGCCGCCGTTCATATGTAAACTATCGTCCAAGTGTCGAGGAAAAAATAAATATGCATCCACGAAGATAAAGAAGACAGGGGAAAGGAGTCATAGAGAGAATAAAACTAATATGTCTACAAATCGATAACAAAACTGTATTCCAATATGATTCTTCCGATGTCTATGTTGGTTGGTTGATTTGGGGAGGGGACCAGACAGCGAGGCCACCGGTCTCGTCGGCTTAGGGAAGGGAGCCGGCCGTGCCCTTTCAAGGGAACCATCCTGGCATTTGCCTGAAGCGATTTAGGGAAATCACAGAAAACCTAAATCAGAATTTGAACCGTCGTCCTCCCGAAAGCGAGTCCATTGTGCTAACCACTGCACCTCCTCGCTAGGTCTGATATGCCTCTAAGCCATTATTTTAGAAGGTCTTCTGCTATTTCACTTTCTTCATTTGGAAATAATCTTTGATTGTTCATCAGTTTTTTCATACGCTGATACCTTCCAAATTTCGTAGAAGCTATAAACGTTTATAGATACACATAGAACCTATACAGGGTGTTACAAAAAGGTACGGCCAAACTTTCAGGAAACATTCCGCAGACACATATAAAGAAAATATGTTATGTGGACATGTGTCCGGAAACGCTCAATTTCCATGTTAGAGCTCATTTTAGTTTCGTCCGTGTGTACTGTACCTCATCGATTCACCGCCAGTTGGCCCAATTGAAGGAAGGTAAAGTTGACTTCGGTGCTTGTGTTGACATGCGACTCATTCCTCTACAGTACTAGCATCAAGCACGTCAGTACGTAGCATCAACAGGTTAGTGTTCATCACGAACGTGGTTTTGCAGTCAGTGCAATGTTTACAAATGCGGAGTTGGCAGATGCCCATTTGATGTATGGATTAGCACGGGGCAAAAGCCGTGGCGCGGTACGTTTGTATCGAGACAGATTTCCAGAACGAAGGTGTCCCGACAGGAAGACGTTCGAAGCGATTGATCGGCGTCTTAGGGAGCACGAAACATTCCAGCCTATGACTCGCGACTGGGGAAGACCTAGAACGACGAGGACACCTGCAATGGACGAGGCTGTTCTTCGTGCAGTTGACGATAACCCTAATTTCAATGTGAGAGAAGTTGTTGCTGTACAAGGTAACATTGACCACGTCACTGTATGGAGAAAGCTACGGGAGAACCAGTTGTTTCTGTACCATGTATCAGCAGCTGATTGGCATCCACAGGTACACTTCTGCGAATGGTTCATCCAACAATGTGTCAGTCCTCATTTCAGTGCAAATGTTCTCTTTACGTATGAGGCTTCATTCCAACGTGATCAAATTGTAAATTTTCACAATCGACATGTGTGGCCTGACGAGAATCCGCACGCAATTGTGCAATCACGTCATCAACACAGATTTTCTGTGAACGTTTGGGGAAGGCATTGTTGGTGATGTCTTCATTTGGCCCCATGTTCTTCTACCTACGCTCAATGGAGCACGTAATCATGAATTCATACAGGATACTACCTGTGCTGCTAGAACATGTGCCTTTACAAGTGTGACACAACATGTGGTTCATGCACGATGGAGGTCCTGCACATTTTGGTTGGTTGGTTTGTGGGGGTTAAAGGGACCAGACTGCTACCGTCATCGGTCCCTTTTTCCAAATACTAAAAACACCCACTGAGAATAAAACGATCAACGGACGATAAGACAGACGATAAGACAGACGACACAGAACAAGAGAAACGTAGACAAAGACCAGACAAGACGAACTAAAATCACACAGAGTATGACGGTGGTTGGCCGACCATACAAACAAAAACGGAAAAGCCAACCATCGAGAAAGACATGAAAAAAAAATCAGTCAAATCGTAGGCCATAGGCCAGAATCAACACAAAAACTCACACACTTACATTAAGCGATAAAATCTCCCTGCCCGAATAAAACGCAGAACTACGTCCGCTATGGAAGAGTCGTCAGATAAAAGCGCAGAGAGCGTATCAGGCAGCGCAAAAGTCTGCCTGAGCACAGATAAAAGGGCGCACTCCAACAGAATATGGACCACCGTCAAGGACGCCCCACAACGAGCGAGAGGGGGATCCTCACAACACAGTAAATAAGTGTGTCAGTCAGGTGTGGCCAATGCGGAGCCGACTGATTCCCTGCAGTTAGCTCGCATGGATGACCGCCACACAGTAGTCGTCCCCTTGATACGGCGGAGTTTGTTAGGCATGGGCATGTTGCGCCAATCAGTGTCCCATAAATCGAAAACTTTGCGGCGTAATAGTGCCCGCAAATCAGTCGCCGGGAGGCCAGTCTCCAGAGATGGTGCACTAGTGGCCTCTTTCGCCAGGCGGTCAACAGTTTTATTTCTGGGTATCCCAACATGACCCGGGGTCCAAACAAAGACCACATATCTGCCGCAACGGGTAAGAGTATGCAGGGACTCCTGGATAGCCATCACCAGACGAGAACGAGGGAAACACTGGTCGAGAGCTCGTAAACCGCTCAGGGAATCGCTACAGATAATGAAGCCGGCAACGAACGTTGTTCAGAATGGTCCCCTAGAGTTAGTGCATAACCGACACGACCAGGAACCATCGAACCGTCGGAATAGACAACGCCAGAGCCCTGATACGTGTCCAGGATGGAATAAAAGCGGCGTCGGAAGGCCACCGGAGAAACTGAGTCCTTTGGGCCCTGTGCCAAGTCGAGCCGAAGGCATGGGGGTGTACGCAGAGGGGCCTGGAAAGGAGGTGGTACAGGGAAACATCCAAGCCCGTAGAGAAGCTGTTTGACGCGTACGGCGATCGGACAACCCGACCTGGGCCGACGTTCTGGCAGATGGACGAGGGACTGCGGGAACAGGACACGATAATTTGGATGCTCGGGCAAGCTAAAAACAAGGGCAGCATAAGCAGCCAGTAATTGTTGGCGTCGTATCCGCAGTGGAGGGACACCTGCCTCCACAAGTATGCCGTCCACAGGACTGGTCCGGAAGGCACAAGTGGCAAGGCGTATCCCGTTGTGGAGGATTGGGTCCAGCATCCGCAGCGCAGATGGGGATGCTGAGCCATTAGCCAGACTCCCATAGTTCAGACGGGACTGGATTAACGCCTGGTAAAGCCGTAGGAGAGTAGATCGGTCGGCGCCCCACCTGGTGTGGCTCAGGCATCGCAGAGCATTTACATGCCGCCAACACGCCTGTTTAAGCTGCAGCCAAGTCAACCGGGCATCAAAAACCACCCCAAAAACCTATGTAACTCCACCACTGTAAGAAGCTCGCCGTCGAGATAAAACCGCGGCTCTGGGTGAACAGTGCGTCTCCGGCAGAAATGCATGACGCAGGTCTTGGCTGCCGAAAACTGAAAACCGTGCGCTACAGCCCAAGACTGCGCCTTGCGGATTGCGCCCTGTAGCTGACGTTCAGCAACTGCAATGCCAATAGAGCTGTAGTAAAGGCAGAAGTCGTCAGCATACAGGGAAGCGGAGACTGAATTTCCCACGGCCGCAGCGAGCCCGTTAATGGCTATTAAAAACAGACAGACACTTAGAACAGAACCCTGTTGCACACCGTTCTTCTGGACTTCGGAGGAACTACATGAGGCCGCGACGTGCACGCGGAAAGTACGATATGACAGAATATTACGGGTATAGATCGGCAGAGGGACCCGAAGGCCCCATCCATAAAGCGTAGAAAGGATGTGATTACGCCATGTCGTATCATACGCCTTCCTCATGTCGAAAAAGACAGCGACCAGATGCTGATGGCGGGCAAAGGCAGTACGGATGGCCGACTCTAGGCTCACCAGATTGTCGGTGGTGGAGCGGCCTTTACGGAACCCACCCTGAGACGGAGCCAGAAGGCCGCGAGACTCCAGTATCCAATTCAAGCGCCGGCTCACCATCCGTTCAAGAAACTTGCAAAGAACGTTGGTGAGGCTAATGGGACGGTAGCTGTCCACCTCCAAAGGGTTCTTCCCCGGTTTCAGAATGGGGACAACAAGGCTTTCCCGCCATTGCGACAGAAACTCACACTCGACCCAAATGCAGTTGTAAAGGTCGAGGAGGTGTCGCTGGCAGTCCACTGAAAGATGTTTCAGCATCTGAGAGTGGATGCTATCTGGGCTAGGAGCGGTATCAGGACAAGCGGCGAGGTCACTGCGGAATTCCCACTCACTGAATGGAACATTGTACAATTCAGGATGGTGGGTGCGAAAAGAAAGACTCCGACATTCTATCTGCTCTTTAATGGAGCGGAAGCCCAAGGGGTAGTTGGCAGAAGCGGAATTCAGAGCAAAGAGCTCTGCCAAGCGGTTTGCAATGACGTCGGAGTCAGTACAAACTGCTCCATTCAGTGAGAGCGCAGGGATGCTGACAGGGGTCCGATAGCCATAGGGGAGGCGAATCTTGACCCAGACCTGCGATGGAGTGACATGGAGGCCAATGGTGGACACATACAGCTCCCAGCACTCCTGCTTGTGTTGGCGGATAATGCGGCGGGCTCGCGCACGCAGCCGTTTGAAGGCGATAAGGAGTTCGATTGAGGAATGTCGCTTGTAAAGCTGGAGCGCCCGCCGGCGAGCTTTAATCGCTTCAGCGATCTCAGGCGACCACCAAGGCACAGTCCGCAGCCGAGGGTACCCAGAAGAACGGGGAATGGCAGATTCGGCGGCAGTAACGATGCCGGTGGTGACCGATTGAACCACTGCATTACTGTCATCGTTAGAGAGAGGCTCAATAGCGGCAGTGGAGGAGAACAAGTCCCAGTCAGCCTTATTCAGAGCCCATCTGCTAGGGCGCCCAGAAGACTGACGCTGTGGTAGTAACAGAAAGATCGGAAACTGGTCACTACCACAAAGGTCGTCATGCACTCTCCATTGGACAGACAGTAAGAGGCTAGGGCTACAGATCGAAAGGTCTTTGCCAGGGTATGTGCCATGCGCCACACTGAAGTGTGTGAAGGCACCATCATTTAATATCGAGAGATCAAGTTGCGCCAATAAATGCTCAAAGATGACGCCTCGACCTGTTGCCACTGACCAACCTCACAGATGGGTATGGGCGTTAAAGTCGCCCAGTAACAAGAAAGGTGGCGGCAATTGGGCTATCCGAGCAGCCAGGACATGCTGCACGAGATCACCATCCAGTGGAAGGTAAAGATTGCTGACGGTAACAGCCTGTGGCGTCCACACCCGAATAGCGACAGCATCTAAAAGTGTTTGGAGAGGTACAGACCCGCTGTGAAGAGAGTTCAGGACATATATGCAGACGCCACCAGACACCCTTTCATAAGCTGCCCAGTTCTTATAATAACCCTGGTAGCCATGGAGGGCGGGGGTTCGCATTGCCGGAAACCAAGTTTTCTGCAGAGCAATGCAGGGGAAAGGGTGAAGGCTGGTAAGGCGGAGCTCAGCTAGATGGTGGAAGAAACCGCAGTTCCACTGGAGGATGGTGTGTCCATGGCTGAGAAAGGCGTGACGGGACTGGGAAGGGAGATTACGCCACTGGGTCACCTGCTGCCTCCGATTTAGCACCTGTGTTAGTGCTTTCCATGGCATCTGATGGACCGGCGAGATTGAGGTCCTCCGGGGACGCCAGAATCTCCACCTCATCCTCAGATGCAGAGCTGGAAGGTTGCGGTGGGATGGCTGCCACCACGAGTTCCTTGGGCTGAGAGCTCTTCTTGGATTTCTCACGCCGTTCCTTGGGTCGCACCGGCTGGGAGGGCTTCACCGATTCAGTCTCCAGGACGGAGGAGGACCGTGAAGCCCTACGACCAGCGGATTGCGGGCAGTTACGCCACTGTCAGTCGTCAGCCTTCTCGCTGGCGGAAACCTGGAAAGGGAGGGACCCCCAAGGGACCCCTTGCAAGCGTGAGAAGCCGAAGAAGTTGGACACTTCTCTGGCTTAGAAGTGGGGATGGACGTCCCCGATGGGTGGGATGGTGTTTCTCCTGAGGTAGGTGGCGCAGGAGCAACCCGGTGGGTAGAGCCCCCACTGGCGAGGGGGCAGGAGGAGTTGTACTACTCGTCGATCCGGCCGCAATTGGAGAAACAGACAGGGCTAGCACAGATGTTGTAGCAGCAGTGTAGGAAGATGTCATTCTCACAGGATGGAGTCGGTCGTATTTCCTTTTGGCCTCAGTATAGGTTAGTCTGCCCAGGGTCTTGTATTCCATGATTTTACGCTCTTTCTGGAAAATTCGGCAGTCTGGCGAGCAAGGTGAATGGTGCTCCCCGCAGTTGACACAGATGGGAGGCGTGGCACATGGAGTATTGGGATGTGATGGCCGTCCACAATCTCGACATGTGAGGCTGGAAGTGCAGCGAGAAGACATATGGCCGAACTTCCAGCACTTAAAGAACCGCATCGGGGGAGGGATATAGGGCTTAACGTCACATCGGTAGACCATCACCTTGACCTTTTCCGGTAATGTATCCCCTTCGAAGGACAAGATGAAGGCACCGGTAGCAATCTGATTTTCCTTCAGACCCCGATGAACGTGCCGGACGAAATGTACACCTCGGCGCTCTAAATTGGCGCGCAGCTCTTCATCAGACTGCAAAAGAAGATCCCTATGGTAAATAACTCCCTGGACCATATTTAAACTCTTATGGGGTGTGATCATAACGGCAACATCCCCCAACTTCTCACAAGCGAGTAACCATCGTGACTGGGCAGAGGATGCCGTTTATATCAGGACTGACCCAGAGCGCATTTTGACAAGCCCTCCACCTCCCCAAACTTGTCCTCTAAATGCTTGACGAAGAATTGAGGCTTTGTGGAGAGCAAAGACTCCCCATCAGCCCTCATACAAACTAAGAAGCGGGGCGAATAACTGCTACTGCCATCCTGAGACATACGTTTCTCCCACACTGTGGCCAGGGAGGGAAACGTTTTCGGATCGTACTTCTGAGCGTTAAACTGAGCCCGAGAACGCTTAGAGACTGCTGGCGGCTGGCCACCAGCGAGAGACGATGTACCACGCTTCATTGCGGGTCATCCGTCCTGATGCCACCTACTCCGACCAAGGGCCCTCCCCACAGGCGCCACCCAGCCACGGCAAAAGCCACCTGGCAGGATGGCTATTGCCGGGAGTCCCGATACCCCAGGAGGATAGGCATCTACTCCTTGGCATACGTGGGGAGTTAACGGCGCAGGCATCACTAGAGCGATCCCTGTGTAGTCAGGGGGCTACAATCAATAGGGTACATGGCGGCCCCACCACAACAGCCTGGCTACCGTGCTGGATGTTAGGTAACATGTGGTCCATGGTCGCCGTCGGTGCAGAAACAGGCACTGCACAGTGCAAGGTGTAATCTGCACGGAGAAACAGAGTCATGCCCAAGAGATGGAGAGTGGAGAGGACTGCAATTCAACAGTGTATAAGCAGGCGAACGGTCTGATCGCAAGATGGACACAATGCACCAAGTAAAGCGCCCTTCCCCAATCGGCTCGCTCTTCAGAAAATTTTGAGAGATGGAGGTCAAACCCAACAGGGGACCATCATATAAGGCCCAAAAGTTTGAGACTCCTTTTAGTCGCCTCTTAGGACAGGCAGGAATACCGTGGACCTATTCTAACCCCCAAACCCGCACGGGGTCCTGCACATTTTAGTCGAAGTGTTTGTGCGCTTCTCAACAACAGATTCGGTGACCGATGCATTGGTAGAGGCGGACCAATTCCATGGCCTCCACGCTCTCCTGACCTCAACCCTCTTGACTTTCATTTATGGGGACATTTGGAAGCTCTTGTCTACGCAACCCCGGTACCAAACGTAGAGACTCTTCGTGCTCGTATTGTGGACGGCTGTGATACAATACGCCATTCTCCAGGATTGCATCAGCGCATCAGGGATTCGATGCGACGGAGGGTGGATGCATGTATCCTCGGTAACGGAGGACATTTTGAACATTTCCTGTAACAAAGTGTTTGAAGTCACGCTGGTACGTTCTGTTGCTGTGTGTTTCTATTCCACGATTAATGTGAGTTGGAGAGAAGAAATAAAATGAGCTCTAACATGAAAGGTAAGCGTTTCCGGACACATGTCCACATAATATATCATCTTTCTTTGTGTGTGATGAATGTTTCCTGAAAGTTTGACCGTACCTTTTGTAACACCCTGTATAAATAAGAATGTCAGATGTCAATGATGCATAACTATTCCATTGAGCGGATTATGTGCGAAAATTTGTTAGCTGACAATGTTCAGGATAAGAAATTTGCCCACCAGCTGCTCAAGGTCATTATCCGTTTAACACAAAAAATGCATACACGTGAGTTTTTTCTAATTACTAGGAGTCTCAAATATTCACTTCAACATAATTTTACAATGAACTTATATTTCATCTCTTGCGTTTGCTAACCTCATTTTCATAGAAACAAACAGTATAGAAAATTACTGAAAGCGAAATTTATAGTGTGAGGAGCTCCTGAGAATACGTTGTCTTGTGTGTTTCACTCAACTGACAACTGTCCAGCAACTGATTTCGTTATCTTTTACATATCTTCCTGTTCTAATGTGGGTGACTATTTCGCACATCATCCTGAATTACTGCCTCAAAGAGTCCATTTTCGTATATACTCTTTACACCTCCGCCCTCTAATTCTGGTCATCTTACGGCAGCCCTTCTAATTTCTTCTTAGTTACTCTAATACATTATCATCTGCATTTTGTGGTTCCATCACGTTTTAACATTCTCCTTCATGCTTCCATCCTCACTATCTGAAGAATTTCTATGGTCCATGTTACACTTTCAGACAACGATATATTGCTGCAAGACATAATATACCACCAAATCATGTTATGTGTCACGAATAATTTCCTGTTGTTAATGGACATTTTCGTGAACAATATTTGCCAGCTCTTCATCATTGACTCAATTGGCCATAATAATTGAGGAGAGAAACTATCGTTCTAGAAACTTTTTCAGTTTGTAATATAATATTAGACAACTAAGTAAAATTTGAAATCACTGGGTAAGTTACCAAAAATTTTAGTTGCATTGTTGTGCACCCTTTTTTGTGATAACTAAACTTTAATGTGGAATAATGAATGTCATTTTTGTTCTGGTATTGTAATTTGTTCCTTTTGAACTGAACTGGATTATTTATAGTCAACTTCATGAGGTAATAAATATACTGTGAAGAAGTAGTCAGAACGCCCAACTCATTAAACAGATGTCAACAAGATGATTATGGGTGAGCACTATATATCATTCTTGCACGACATTTTTGAGCAATGAAGACTTGCTTCCTTAATGATGAGTTATACCAGAACATTATTCCATAGAGGTTATTGAATGAAAATACATGTAAATGTCAACTTTCTGTTTTGTTTCTCCCTAAATTTACAATGATTCTAAGTGTGTTTACATGGACAAAGTTTTTTCGGGAGCAACGAAATGTGCTTTTGCAGTTTAAATTAACTTTAGTTTCGGCACCTAAGAATACTGAAGTTTCCACCCTACTTATTATTTCCCCACTATGTGCCTTACCCTGATCATTGATATAGTATCCCTAGATGTTCAAAACTGAGTATGTGTCTTTTTATAATAGAGGGTAAGCCTGTAAGCAGAAAAACAATTATACTTTTAAGAATCTTGTTTACCATCTCATTTGTTAAGATATGTATGCTTGGAACGATTACCATACTAGTGTCATCCACAAAAATAACCAATTCCACTTGCTGTATATTAGACCAAAAATCGTTTACATATATGTGGAATCATAGCAGACCTAAGATTGAGCATTGGGAGACTCCCTATGTGATTATTATGAAAAACTTTTGTAATGTTCAATCACTGCAGGATCTCTACTTGTTCTTCCCAACATACACTCCTGGAAATTGAAATAAGAACGCCGTGAATGCATTCTCCCAGGAAGGGGAAACTTTATTGACACACTCCTGGGGTCAGATGCATCACATGATCACACTGACAGAACCACAGGCACATAGACACAGGAAACAGACCATGCACAATGTCGGCACTAGTACAGTGTATATCCACCTTTCGCAGCAATGCAGGCTGCTATTCTCCCATGGAGACGATCGTAGAGATGCTGGATGTAATCCTGTGGAACGGCTTGCCAAGCCATTTCCACCTGGCGCCTCACTTGGACCAGCGTTCGTGCTGGACGTGCAACACGTGAGACGACGCTTCATCCAGTCCCAAACATGCTCAATGGGGGACAGATCCGGAGATCTTGCTGGCCAGGGTAGTTGACTTACACCTTCTAGAGCATGTTTGGTGGCACGGGATACATGCGGACGTGCATTGTCCTGTTGGAACAGCAAGTTCCCTTGCCGGTCTAGGAATAGTAGAACGATGGATTCGATGACGGTTTGGATGTACCGTGCACTATTCAGTGTCCCCTCGACGATCACCAGAGGTGTATGGCCAGTATAGGAGATCGCTCCCCACACCATGATGCCAGGTGTTGGCCCTGTGTGCCTGAGTCGTATGCAGTCCTGATTGTGGAGCTCACCTGCACGGTGCCAAACACGCATACGACCATCATTGGCACCAAGGCAGAAGCGACTCACATCGCTGTAGACGACACGTCTCCATTCGTCCCTCCATTCACGCCTGTCGCGACACCACTGGAGGCGGGCAGCACGATGTTGGGGCGTGAGCGGAAGACGGCCTAACGGTGTACGGGTCCGTAGCCCAGCTTCATGGAGACGGTTGCGAATGGTCCTCGCCGATACCCCAGGAGCAACGCTGGTCCAACTGAGGCGCCAGGTGGAAATGGCATGGCAAGCCGTTCCACATGACTACATCCGGCATCTCTACGATCGTCTCCATGGGAGAATAGCAGCCTGCATTGCTGCGAAAGGTGGATATACACTGTACTAGTGCCGACATTGTGCATGCTCTGTTGCTTGTGTCTATGTGCCTGTGGTTCTGTCAGTGTGATCATGTGATGTATCTGACCCCAGGAATGTGTCAATAAAGTTTCCCCTTCCTGGGACAATGAATTCACGGTGTTCTTATTTCAATTTCCAGGAGTGTATGTTTTATCAGAACCCCTTAGTAAGTCCATGTTGAAGTCACCGCAGACCGTTAACGGCTTTCTGCTGTCTGGCAGACAGCATAATAAGGATTCGAAATTCCTCATAATCGATTCGAAATATCCCAATGGAGGATCTATATATAGTAAACAAGTAATTATGTAATGAGATTAGATTTTCCCTTTGTGCAGTAGAAACTCAGTAAGAGAATTGGAAGTCAAAACTTATCTGAACTGAGAAATTGATGCTCTACATTCCCATATTTTTCTCACTGCAAGATTTAGCAACATACGTATTTCAGATTTGTGCCATGTAACAAGTAACTCTACCTTGAACTATTTCATAGTTCGCTAACGATGGGAAACCGTGTAGGTGAACTTCGTTCGCAAAAGAACGTGCTACATTTTTCTGCGAGGGAAATAATCACAACAGAATTTTCAGATTAACGGCAAAATAAATATCGTGACCTAAACAATCAGTTTGTATAGTAAGTTATTCTAACGCGAAGCGACTCTGCGAATGTGCATGCACGAAAATTAGACATGCCACGTATGAAACGCAGTAGACATTATGCCAGAAGAAGTCCAAAATAGTTTAAAGAGCTTAATATCTGACTATATCAAGACATAAATATCAGAAACATTATATACCTTTTTAAACACAAGTGCTTTATTAAGGATTGTGGTACTGTCATGCTCAAAAGTACCCGAACGACATAAATCGCGTTTCGCCTGATTTATATGCAATCCCCATAACGCAACTGTCTTGCATACCCTCTGTGGTCTTTTGGATACAGTTGTTTGACTAACTAAAATGGTTATTACAAGAGGCCTCAAAAAATAACTGCCCTTAATGGGTATCAATCCACATACAAATTAATACAGAAAACACGTTATTAGACATGACACGGCCATTATGCTTGCAAACTCAAATTTATTACAGTAAATAACATTTCAAAAAGCAAAATTCAACTTGAAATTATATTACGGACATTTTTGTACTGGAATGGGACTGAAGTCTCCAATCCAGCAATTCTTCTTCATGTTAAGTAACAACGAAAAATTTTAAACATGGTTCAGGTCAAAAGTAACAAGTGTGTGCAGGATTGAATTTGAAATGACATGGCATAAAGTTTGTGGGGGATTGGGATTCGAACCCAGTTGATACTGAATTGTTAATCGAGCACAATCAAATATTAGATCTGAAATCTTTTCAACACTAGCAAGACGACTAAAACTGAAATACCGAGGTGAAAAACTTTTGATTTACCGGGATTCGAAACCAGTACACCTTTTAGTGTTATACAGTCATGAACACATGTTAAAAAACATTTTATTTCACCAGTTGTGAGATGTACAGGTATTTGAACTGGAAATAACATGACGTAAAGCTGTGTGCTGATTGGAAGTCGAGCCCTGCAAATGTCTTCGTTTCGACTACACACGAAGAGGCATTGACTATGAAATACTTTTTCACCAAACTAAGCGACGATGATTGTATATGAAATTAATATGACGAATCGTTCTGATTGCGAGTCGAAACCGGCACCAATCAATAATGTTGAAAGGCACGGAGAGACGTTGAAAACTATAATTGTCACCTGCAGGCTGGTGTGCGCGTACTGCAGCTTGAAACGTCGTGATGGAAACTTTTTGCCAGACCAGTTGTCGAACCCATATATGCGCCTTTCGGAGAGACTTTGAGAACTCAGAAATCCAGGGGAAACATTGAATCGTTGGAACTAAATCATCTGAAAGGGGTGAAGCCTGGCGAAGGGAAGGATGAGAGTTCGAATCTCAGTCCCAGACAAATATTTTCAACATCTCGGGTTCAAACACCGTAAGAAATAAGCGTCCTGCGACCTTACATGACGATTCGTTCATTAATTATAATAACTCTCGTATAAGGAAACTTACTGATAACAGAATCGCTATGTAGCGTGACATCAGCCTCTATTACGTCTCCAACAATTAGCGACTCTCCACCAGTAGACGGAGCGAGATGGCGCAGTGGTCAGCAAAGTGGACTCGCTTTCGGGAGGTCGACGGTTCAGTCCTGCGTCCGACCACCCTGATTTAATTTTTCTTGATTTTCCAAAATCGCTCCAGGCAAATGCTGGGACGGTTCCTGTCAAAAGACACGGCCGACTTCCTTCCCCATCCTTCCCTAATCCGATGAGATCGGTGACCTTGCTGTCTGGTCTTCTCCCCGAAACAACCCAATCCAACTCCACCAGTATGTAGCGACCGGTCGTCGCGTTTAACGTGGATATGGAAACACGGTGCAACACGGCACAGCTCAGCCGGCCTTACCACAGGTGAAGTGGGTCTTTTACTTGTTAAAAATGGTTGCCTGAAGTGTGAATCCCACCCAGACCTTAAGCACACAGAGAATGTTCATACAAAACACCAAGCATTTGTTCCAGTTTGCGTCGTAAGTAAGTGTGCTCCACGTTGAAAGAGAATTCTGATTCCCTGTAGGTTTATTGCTACTTGTTCGACACATTCATTACCTTGTTCGTCCACATCGATATTCATTATCTGCATTGACAACCACCGGCATTGTGGCCGAGCGGTTCTAGGCGCTTCAGTCCGGAACCGCGCTGCTGCTACGGTCGCAGGTTCGAATCCTGTCTCGGGCATGGAGGTGTGTCATGTCTTTACGTTAGTTAGGTTAAAGTAGTTCTAAGTTCTAGGGGACTGATGACCTCAGATGTTAACTCTTATAGTGCTTAGAGCCCATTTTATTTGCATTGACAACCAAAACTTGCATTTGACTTGAGTCTATAATCTTTGAAATGAAATCACATAACTATCAGTTGCACATACTGTCAACACGGTAGTATGCGGAAATTTTTGCTGGAAGTGTTACTTTCCGTCTGTGATTCTGTGTTGATGTATGTGTTCATGGTCTATTCAAAAATGACAGAGTGTAAACGCAAAAACCAGATCTCAAGTACACTCTCACCCTATGTTTTTAAACCAAATTTCGTGTCATATAACTGAGTAGGTAAGGGCGTTGTGACCTTTTGTAATGCAGCACATTATTTGAGGAGGACTGACCTATGTAATCCACCTGGGCAAAATTTGCCAAAAACGACAGTACAACTGGGAGGATGACGGCGCTCTGAGGTTTCTGTACAAATTACTTATTTTTATAGATAATAATAATAATAATAATAATAATAATAATAATTTAGTGTGGCTCAGAGGCGTGAAACAAGTCTTCGTATTCAACGCCACCAGAGCGACTACCGTGTCCCTAACCTGCTTACGTTATCGAACCGGGTAAAGGCAACCTATATTTTTACGCGGAATCTGAACCACGTGTTGTTCCTCACGATTCCTCACATCGTTGAGATGTGAAGACTAGGTTAAAACGATGAATGAGAAATTGGTGGTCCGATCGAGAAACGATAACGACCTCTCGGTTTCTGCGCTATACGTGCACAGCGCCAGGCCCCAGGGTCGAGCTCTGATTTCATCAATAGGATTTGACGAGTGAGTTTGCAAGTAACGAAATATGTGACATATGTGGCCGTATCTTTTGACTACATTGACTTAGAACCTTAAATTATTTACATCGCAAAGGGATCGTTTACCATAGAATAGCCATTCTTGAGAACGGACAGACAGACGAACAACATATGACTCTGTATGTTGATGTTACTAGTAGATTATTTTGTCAAGTTCCAGTTAGCTGTTTTAACTTCTGCCAAAGATACAAAGACAACATACAAGACTATCTATAATATATGACCCTGTGGCTGACGGTATAATATACATCCTAAATGCAAACAAAGAATGTCATCTAGCTGGGTAAGAGTTTCTAATGACTGAGGAATATCATTTTAATAATTTTCATATTATGGAACATGCAACCTAAATACTGGATGTTACATTAGGGATAGAATACAGTTTCCACATCAGTGCTTTACTATTTCCTGTAGTTCGTAAATCTCCAAATACTGTAATGTCTATGTTGGAAGTACAAAATATGACATTGGTGCAAATATTAGCAATAATGGGAGCTTCATGAAGTTCAATTAAATGACACAGACATTTTACAATGATTGCAAGAAACGACAGTAATGTAGAAGCTTCAGTAATTGCAATATGAAATACTTATGCTTCCTTTCAAAGGGACCAAATTTAAACAACTAACAGTTACAAATGTGAATAATGATACATTTTTGGAACACAAAATATTTTGAAGAGTGCTTCTGGATAAGAGACTCCAAGCACAGAAATTCTGATTTCAGTAACTACTTTGACAAATGCAAATTTATACTACTAATTCTAGTTATCAGAATGTAAACTTACATGAAATCTATTGTATTTTACGCAAACTTTTGAATAAATATCATACAACTGTAATCGAGTGTGAACAAGTCATATCAAAACAGTGAAAATGTCAATAGAAATGTTTAAATGAGGAAACTATGGCTTCTTGAGCTAATAATTCTTTCCTCAGACAGGTGAGAGTAGTGAGAGGTTACTTTATTACAACTGTTTTCAGTCATTTCCCATCCTCACAGTACCAGTATTGTGTAAAAAAAAAAGACTGAAGAAAACTGAATAAAAAGGGTGCACATATTCTTTACGTATATATATGCCATAACGAGAAACGCAGTGTACCAACCCTAACTTGTGTAAACACACAAAACTGCAATGTCATAAGCAGCTCACTCACTATAGCTAGTTCCATTATAATTACATCATGTCAAGGAACATAAATGTATTACTATGTCTTATTTATGACGTCTAATATTATGAAGAGGTGGCAATCTGTGGGTCGATCAATCTTAAACAAGTGGCCACCCCTAAGCTTATACACGATCACAATAAACTGCCAGACAACACATACAATTAACTGCTTTGTAATGTAACAATACATCAACCTTTTTATTAGTCTGCTTAGGACAAGAGGTGGGATGTCAACAGTAACAGGCACTCAGCATTTCAGATCATATTACAAGCGTGTAATATTTCTATATGCACAGTTGTTCGCTTCAAAGAAAACAATTTACAACTGAATGGCAGTAGTGTGCACAAATATATATTTTCAGGAAAATGTATCATAAAAAGCCTATAACTTTGTGATGTAAGCTCTCCTAGAGAGAGACTAAAAAGCACAGGAGAAACAATACATTCTTGTGTAGCTGCACATGGAATAGTAGTTTGTAGACATACATACGTAGTAGAAAAATATGCTCTGATCTTCATGTACTTAATATAACCTATTTAATAGCATGACAGGAACGAGAGTCATATCGGATTACAGTTATTTCTATGTTCTCAATGCGCACAGTATGCAATAAAAACCTTGGATAGTGAAAAGGCTAAAGGACACAAAGCAGGAATGTAATACATATGTTGCTTTAAGTCTTAATTTCAAAAGCATGTGACAGAATTCAAAGGAAAGTGAAGTGTAGCAAACTGACACTGATAATATAGTTTTCATAAACCTGGATTTATTGTAGCTCAGCCAAACCTTGAAAATGTTATGGAAGGCCACAAAAAAACTAAGGGAAATCGTTTGCTATTGGGTTTCTAATTGCTATTATTGCTTCTAATAACTGAGCTTCAAATTATCTGGAGTTGTTTTACACACTGCAGTTTCTTTGAACTTTTGTTACTTTGCAAATGGTGTTTTAAATGTCTGCTATTACGAATTTTGAGAAGGTTTGAATTTATAATCAATGTTTTTGTTGGAAGCAGCTAAGTGCTCTCATTAAGAAACACTGGATTAATATAGTGTGTGTTTTTTGTACATCTTTATCTCTACTGGCTGAAGACATGCACGCCATTTCTGAATACTGTTCTTCTTATGTTTAACCGCTGATTCAAGATCATACTTCTTACTGACTACATTCTGACAACAGTTCCATTTTCAGTATTTTTGTAATTACTACCTGCATTTTAAAAAGGAATATTTCTGTTGACCCAGGACACTGTCAGATAAGCAATATGAAACTGGTACTGCAGGCCATGAAGTTAGTCTTTTAGTAATAGCAATGGGATAGGGTTTGGGGGGAAAAAGGCCTTCTGTCCTGTGTCTGTCCTCTGATATCTGATAATTATCTGCCAGCTATTGTGAATGGCGTTTAGTACAAATTTACCAAATTTACCATGTTTACAGATGGCAGCAGTATTCCAAAGGAATATCTGTTATGAGGACAAGTGGCACATCAGTGAATTATTGCCAACTTGAGCTGTACTGCTGGCGTCATGGGAATCAAAGGAGAGCAATGTGGAATCAAGTGATGGAAGCCAGTTCAGCAGGACAATGTCTGCAGTGTATGAGCAGTGCTTCCTTGTTTTGAGTGAATGGCACAGCCTTCATTTTGCTGATATACCAGTGCTTATCCGGAATGATGTTCTTAGTTGCATGGCAAGACTTCTTACAATTGGAATTGAGGGCAAGATTGCTTGGGATTATTAAACTTCCTTATGGAGTAATATGGTGTCATTTGTGGCTGGCAAAGGACTAATTCTGTAGCTCAGCGTGTACATTCCAAGACATTTCTTTAAGGTAAGAGGAAGAAGTTGGCCAAGCCACTAAGAGGTTTAATTCCCTGGAGCTGGTTCCATGAAGGGAAGACCTGTATTAATCACAAAGAGACACCATTTGCTGACAGACAGCAACACAAAGATCAGAGGGAATGGAAGAACTAGCAGGCCAAGGTAAGAGGACAGCTGCCTCAGCAGCAGTATCAGCTCACTCATTTCCTCTCAGGTTGCCGTGACCAGGGACCCACAAATACATCACAGTGGCTCCATAAAGGTTCAGCAAGTGAAAGATTTCTTGGATCTGTTTCACTAAGGGATGGACAACATACAGCACAGGCTCTGAAGGGTGTAGGCAGAGCAGATGATACGACTGAAAAGCCTGTGTCGCTATGTGGCCTGATACACAACAAAGAAAACCGCTCTAAATACTGAGCAATGTTTTGACAGCTGATGCTGGAAAGTCTGTACCAATAAAGAAGAGAGACCCAACACCAGTGAGAGCCATCCATTTTGACGAAGGTACTACTGCTAATTTCTGCATGAAGGTCGAGAAAGAGGTTAAAAAATCAGCCAGTAAGTCGCAAATACAAGGTGTGGATAAAAGTTTATTATCTCTTCACCATGGTTTTGCTATTTTTACAAATATCTTATTCAGAAGAGCCCAAAAGGGGATGGTGCACATTGAAGTGCAAAAAGTGAGGAAGTTGCCCAATAAGCTGAAGGATGTCTGCACTGGTAACACACAATGATGGAGAGACGTGGACAATGGAAACAGGAAAGATGAAGTGATGACTGCAACAGCTTCAGTCTGGTGTTCAGTGAGACAGAGTGACAATGAATGTGATTGCAGATGAGCAGTGTGACTCCTCAAATGGAATGCTATCCCCAGTTGGAAGGTGAAAGAGGACTGGAAAGGTTACCAAGAGGTTTGAAGCAGTTGTGAGGGCAATTTTGTTTCCTGGAGGGAGAAAACAAGTGGACACTGCAATTGCAAGAGTAGCCATAATCCATCCTTGTTGGATCTAGTGCTGTGACTGTTCCACTGAAGGGAAGTCACGGTGGGGAAATGGGAAGAGGTAAAGAAGTGACGGGTCGTCACCTCTGTCACCTGTAGTAATGAATCTTCAAAGGCTGGCACTTGGCAGCTACAGTCACTGTAGAGTCCTGCTCTATGTGAGCTACGTGTGTGTCAGCATTCTATCAGAGTCAGTGTGGAGATTCCGGAGTATCCAAATGGTTAGCAGCGTGCACTGGCAAAATTGAGGTTGGGTGGGTGAGGGTATTATTCAGTGAGACTACTGAGGAGGACCAGTGAGTCAGTGAAGAAGAAGACTGTTTGCCTTTGGTGTCTTGCAAGCTTTGCATTCAGTAGATGAAAGCTGAGAAGTTTGTTAGCTTGAAGGAAGTAGGAAGCCTCCACAGAAGCATTTCCTCTGTCCTTTCCATCCTGCTTATTATGTAGCACGTGATTTCGCTGCCAGAGGCAAAGATTTGGCGGCTTGCACAGGTAGAGGAGAAGGTGACACTATTGTTACACTGGGCAATTTTACAGCTGTAGTGATGAATTTGAGGTCACGTCTGCTTGGATATGTCCTTTGTGCAGCAAGGTGTAGCAAGAACAGTACTGCAAGTGCCGGATGGTAAAATGCAAGGCTTTCAACTAGCCAACAACTTGCAAGCCTTCACTCAGATCTGATGCATGACTTTCTCATCTCAGGATGAGACTGCATGGTCGTCAGTGAAATTTATGCAGGAGGGAGGACAAGGCAGGCAATCACTCATGAGCATCCCTACCACAAGTACATTTTGCTGTGTTGCGACAGGAGTGTTGTTGTTACAGTAGCAGTGGTAACAGCTCGTCTGTCTTCAAATGTGTGGTTGGACTTTGATGACTTCATAACTTGGTCTATGTTTGACAGAGGCACTACTCTACCAAAAGTGCGAGTATGTACGGACTAAGGTTGCATCAACCTGTTTCATTAACCAATAGACTGCAGTGACACACTCATCAGAAAGGTATATTTCGATTTGTCCTTCATTCTGACCATTGAGCAGCCTGGTGTAAATACCACCACATGAATTCACGATTCGATGGGCCTTACCACTAACATGATAGCTTTGGAGGAGTGAAGCTGCAAGCAGTTGTTGGGCTTGAGGACCACACTTGGTCTCCAAAAGCAAAGTGCAATTACATAAATGAGAGCAGGATTTCACAGGGCCGGCAATTTTGTCAACACCTTTCTGAATAATATGTGGATTACCTGTAGCAAAGAAATGACAATGTCCAGTATGTGGTATGAGGAACCAATGTGAAAGCTGGAAGAGTCTGAATGTTTCACCTCATTCCCATTACGTTTAGTAGACACAGATTGGAATTGGCTCATTGTGACAGAATCCCCAAGACCGCCATCATCTCCAAAGGCATAGCATGTTCCTTCCTGCTGTGGGACCCTTTCTCAGAGGGGAGCTCACACTAATTAGGCGATGGATCACACCTCCCAAACTTCTGACAGAGGGACTAAATGGCAATTTGGGAGGGTTACAGCTCAAACTACCACCCCTCCCTGGACCTGGCCTGTACCATGTATGTGGAAACCATACCTGCAGACCTGGGGATGGTCATTACGTGTTACCCCGTCACATGGTACACTTGGGCTGGTCTTCAGAACTGCACAGGGATGAAGAGGAAACAAAGCCAAACCTCAAACGCCAAAATGGAGAACGATAGATTACGAAAGAAGAAACTGTAGTCTGTGTGCTGAAGCTCTAGCACCTCAACATCATTCACAAAACGTGTCCATGACATGTTCCAAAGGGAGGATAGACATGCAGCATGGAAGTGCAAAGGTGCTACAATGGCAGAGGTCCGATGGTAGCCAAGCCCAAACTCATTGAAAAGTGACGAGCGATTTAGGAGGTTGAATTTTTTGGGATTGATGTTTTGTTATTATGAATCATTTTTCATAACCTGTCTAAAAGGTCGCAGTGCCAAATGAACAGGCAGCAACATTGGTACAAGCAGTAATTAACAATAGGGAACTTAATTGTACCAGAAATAACAAATCAAGGAGGTCATCCGTATCTTGGATTTATAGAAGGAATTTAAGCTGTAATGTGGGAAGAAATTGAGGACAAGTCATCTACATCGTCAGGCTAGTAGGACCATGTTAAGCGTGCATGAAGCAATAGAGAGCATGCTATAATACCATATAGCACACACATACCAATTGTGATGTCTGTTCAAGTTATCTTTGTCTGTGTACAAATCAAAACAGCAAAAACTACAGAATTTTAGCCATATGAGGTGGAATATGGTCAAAACCTATTGTCTTTCTCTTTTTGTTTTCCTATTTCAATAATTGAATGCATGTTAACGCATTTGTGAGGGTGGCAAGAGAAGAATTGAAAAGGTTGGTTAAGGTAAATAGACTGGCACTGTATAAACAAGAGGGAGCAGTGACTCACAGGGAAAGATCACACCAAGACAAAAATGGCCAATGTGATATCTATCGAATTCACATACTACAAATAGTAAGACACTACTTTTTATGCAGTGTCATGGCCAATATCAGATTGTTAAACTGTCACCAGTGACTTTCAAAATGCAGTTGTCTACGAGAATTCTGCATGTGGAAATATGAAACATGTGACAAGTCCTTAGATTAACCAAAGAATTGGAGGGCTGAGCCAGAAAGAAAGTGGGAAACAAGTGATGAGTAGCAAGCAAGAAGTTTTAAGTGAAACAGCTATAGTAGGTCTACACGGGAAGACCTAGGATGTAAGGGAGTTTTCTTTGTATGTTTGATACAAGGAAGATTACCTGCTGTGCAGGAGCAGTGGATTTTTGCATGAGACACATGCACTGTCCTCAGATGAGCTATGCCAGGAGAGAAGATAAACCCAGTCTTAAGAGGACTATGGCTTGTCATTGCAGTGGCAGCATTGCAGAACGACCACGTTGACAGTGAGAACTGTTCACCAAGCACATCAACAAATGTGCTTATCAATGGGGGATACAAGTGTTATTTAATGAATGGTAGACATAGAATGAGGTAACATGTTTAGAAGAAGCCCTCGGTAATTTTAAACTGATGGTATGTGATCACAGAATGTTTGAAGGAGTTTCCAGGGTGTGTAGGAGGAAACATGGGAGGATTTGGGGGAAGAGGTGACTTAGGCTTTGGGGAATATACCACATACCAGAAGTAGAGGTTGGATCACTGTGTTAGGATGACATGTGGAAACAGTGGGACAGCTGATGAGGTTGACAGAGTGAGTGATATAGTAGAAGTAATAAAACTACGGGTAGAATAAGGAAGGCAATAAGTGAGTGCTACAGCACAAAAACTCGTGTTTGCAGAAGGATACGCTCTTAACGCACCAGCTGAATTGGAAGTGTTTATTACACAAAACAGCAGAAGAAATGGTGAATCTTAACTGAGATGTTGCTAAATGAAGCAGAAAATGGGATAAAGAACTAATAATTTAGTTGCTACTGTCTTTGGAAGACAGCATGGGGAGAGGGGGGAGAGAGAGGGGGGACTGAGGGGGGATGAGATAGAGGGGGTGAGAGAGATAGAGGGGGTGTGAGAGAGAGGGGGGTGTGAGAGAGAGAGGGGGGTGTGAGAGAGAGAGGGGGTGAGAGAGAGAGAGGGGGTGAGAGAGAGAGAGAGAGAAGGGGGTGTGAGAGAGGGGGAGAGAGGGGAGGGCGGGGGGGAGAGAGGGAGGGAGAGAGGGAGAGAGAGAGAGAGAGAGAGAGAGAGAGAGAGAGAGAGAGAGAGAGAGAGAGAGAGAGAGAGAGAGAGAGAGAGAGATGGGGAGGGAGAGAGAGAGACAGAGGGGGAGAGAGAGAGAGAGTGAGATGGGGAGGGAGAGAGAGAGACGGAGGGAGATAGAGAGAGAGTGAGATGGGGAGGGAGAGAGAGAGAGAGAGAGAGAGAGAGAGAGAGAGAGAGAGAGAATTACATGAATCTATGGAGCAAGTGAGAAGCCAGCTAGGAGCGGAATTCCGATCACCAGACAATGCCTGGAGGTGCAACGTCAAGTGCAAAAGGAGCTATACCAGAGAGTGTTTGTCCTTTAGCATCATCGTAGCACCTAACCTTTTCATTTTAACCAAGCCACAGCAGAGGAAATGAGTAGCAGGGGAAAGTATGGATTTCAATTTCCTTTCCAGAAGCAGCAAGTATGCATAATACCTACATCATGCAGTTCACATGTATCCTCATAAGTGTGAGATGCTGAAGAACTTTCTTGGAGTAAAGGAATAAATCAGTGGTTATGGAAGACAAACACAGATTGTCTATATGGAACTAGAAGTTACCGTAGTATTACAGTAGTGCCATTATGGTTTGTCCAAACAGACTAGGTGAAGACGGTCAGAAATCCCACGCAGTTAATATTGAAGGAAGACTGGGGAAATTATAAATGAACAGGACACCATGTAAAACAATATTTATTTTTGCTCCACCTGCCACAGTTTCAGGCACAACCCACAGATTATATTGGGCAGGGGAACACATGGAAGTGCTACCAGCCACTAATTTGACTATGTTAAATAGAACTTTGGGGCCTGAGATTATATAGTCCACAGACAAATTCATTCTCTGTAAGGCTGGGCCCATCGCCATGGAGACATGGAGTCAGCACAGGGAGAGTCAGAACCAGAGGGAAATAGCATTGACCAATGTAATAATAGTTAATGCTGTGACACTACCAACTATAGTTCTTGTTTACACATGCTGGAAGTGGATCCCTAGACAAAGCTTGGATCCAGCCAATGTTCGATCTCTTGTGGACTCGATTCCGAGAGACTAGGAAGCAGCAGAGGGAGAGGTGTAGCAATAAACAATCAGGAAACAAGACTTGATATGAGTTGTGAGTAAGGTAACATGATGGTGAAAGAAATCCTTAAAAAGCTGACTGGAGCCATTTGTGGCAGCCAACAGGATCAGTCGTTTTAGTGCAATGATGTTCTAAGTCATGATCCAGAAGGCCAGGTCTTGTCTAGGAGGAGGGCACTGTAGCACAGTAATCATATACTGTCTTCTAAAACACGCGAAGTAAGAAGTAGATCACAACTGAGCCTGCCACTGGTGAACACTTACGTTATGCCTTACATAACAGCAGTTGTGTTTGTGAGGTGAGCTGGTCAGGCACAGTGTTGAAATAGTTGACATAGCAGCATGTAACCTGAAATAAGAGATATCCTAACATATCCTTCCCACCTCTCCTGAAGTAGTCTTCCACGCCTGCACAACCTCCGAAGGATTCTAATCACCCCTTTGACACTCCTATCCCCCATCACCTCTCCATAGGGGTATTATCTCCATTCGAGAACAAGGTGCATAGCCTGTCCAATTCACCAAAACCATGTTTCTAGGTCTGACACAGGATTATCCCAACCTATTAGAGGAAAGGCTACAAGTGAAAACTGTGAAAACAGCTTTATCAGATACCAGCTCTCAGATGAATCAGACAAAGACAGACTATGATTTACTGAGGACCAATAACAAATTTGAAGAATCTCCGGGTCCACACACATTTCCCAAAGATACACAGAGCGTCATGGATATTTCAGAATTATATATTGGGAAAGATCTGTTTGTGTACATTAGCAATGAAACCCATGAGTATTACAGTCAACATTGCAATAGAAGGAAACTGGATTAAAAATGTCATATTTGTCAGCATTATGGGATCCGTTTTTATAAAATAGTTTGGGCTTAGTATCCTTATGGGAATTTTGGAAACGCAAGGATCCATGATTACTGATCAACAAATCCATTGATAGACACATATTTCGCAAAGCGATGTCCACAAGATATTCAGACAAGTATTATCATTTTTACATTTTTCTCACAACAATAAACCAGATAATGCCGACCGGCTTTTTGAAGTGCAATTTGCAGTTGATTATTTTTCCAAAAAGTATAAAGAAACGTTTAATCTAAGTCAAAATATCTCAACTGATGAAGGAATGAAACCATGGTGTGGACAGCTAAATTTTACAATCCATCAAAAATTACCAAATAAGGCATACTCATACGGATGCTGTGTGATTCGAGTACGGGACACATTTCTTCATTAAAGATATATCTCGGCTCTGAAGATCCCCCTGATAAAATGAACTTGCAAAACATGAATGTCCAGTGACTACTGACATTCCATGCTTTGACTCACAAATCTGTAGAAGTTCAATATGGTAAAGACGCTAGAAAATCTGAAGAGGAAATTTTAATGTTCACTCTGGATGTAGTGGCAGTCAGTGAAACGATATAGGAAGAATATCATTTCTGGTAAGATGGATTTCTCACGAGCAGAAATGTAGGGTAGAGGTTGAGTCATTGAATGTTCTAATCCTGCAAGAGAACACAATATAATGATGGACACAACAAACTAAATCTAAAACAGAAATTATACCAGGTACAGAGACGTGCACAATAACAATGAGGTAACATGCATGTCAAGGTAAACATGACTGAGCTAGAGGTTGCTCATCCTATACCCAAAAGATGTCAGCTGGAAAGCAGAGTGCATGGATGAGAGGCTGTGTACATCCACAAGCACCATCTCCATCTGACTTGCACGGTACACACTGCAAACTGCTTACAAAGATTTTGGGAGTGTATGTGTGGGTCAGTACAGTGGCCAGTTCAGTAATAAGAATATTCTCATCAAAATTTGCACCAAAAAGCTAATGGTTATGTTTCAGGTATATCTGCCAGTGTCACAATCTGACGAAGAGGGAGAAGTATATACAAAATGTGTATGTAATGAGGATGTAAATCTAATAATCATGAGTGACTGGAATGCTGTAAAAGGCAATGTAATACATGGCAGAGTTTAGGAGAATGAGCTTGATAATAGAAGTGATGAGTAAAAAAGTTCCATTTCTCTATAAGTCTGTTATTAATTATGAATATGCTATTTTAAAGGTACTGGAGGAAGAGGTATATTTGGAAAAAGTCTGAGGGACATGAGGAGATTCTATCTGGATTACATCATTGAGACATTTTGTAAAATCTGATATTGGATAGCAGGGTATACTCAGGAACAGATATACATTCATGTCACAAGTTAGTAATGACCAAGAGCAGACCGAGGCGTAAGAGAATAGTCCATAACTGTTAGTGGTGAAGTAAGTGGGGTACTGAGAAGAATGGTGTGTGTTTAAAGTTATCTGAAGCAATAAATAGTGTGGTAATGAATACTGCAACACGCAGATCAGTTGAAGAGGGAAGGATTTATCTGAAAACGGCAGTCACAGAAGTTGGACAGACAAATTTATGTATGCACGAGGTAACTGTAAAAGAACTCTTGTTACAGAATAAATACTGAAATTGATTCGTAAAGTAAGGAACTACAAAAATGTGCAATATATCACAGAAACACAGCGAAGTAAGTCACTTGTTTGAAACAGGAAAGCAAAGGAGGCAAAGTTAAATGACGCGAAAGTAATTCCACTGTTGAACTCGGAGGACTAAGCTGGCATGTGGTAAGAGTGCATTAAGGCTTCTATGTGTGGTAGGATCTGTTTGATGACATGACAGAAGAAGAGTTTGAACACATAGGTGATGCAATGAAAATTAGGAGTTGAATAAATTATTGGGAGACCTGCAATCCAATAATGCTGGAGGCACACGAGGTCCTAAAACTCCTAGTGGAGGAGGGAGTGAAGCAGTTGGGGAGGGGAATTTTACTTTTGGAACACAAATTTATTTTTCTGGTTTATCACAATGTGTAATTGACTTTCATATAATTCTAAGTATTTGGCCTCTGGTTCTACAGAGGAATGACTAAAATTCAGTGAACTACTGTGGTAAGAAATGAAGAGTTTCACCACAGGAACAGTGGCAAGAAGGGACAAACTGAAAGGGCATGCGTTAAGACACTAACAATTAACTTTCATCATACTTTGGGGAGCTACAGAGGTAATAATTTCAGTAGATGGCAGAGATTGGAATATGTCCAGAAAATAACTGGGTGTTATACTGTGAGGTTATGTAGTTGGGATAGAGGAGTTCACAGTACGCCAAATCAAACCAGTCAGGAGACTGCTAAAACATCAGTATTTCTCATGAACTGTTCTGGATCATGTACAACAAATCTTATAAGAGAAAACTTTTACTGTAAATTTTTAGGTTGAATACCTAAAATCTTATTCAGCTGTCTAAAATACGATCACGGGAGAATACCACATATATATGGCATCCTATTATACAATATATTGCCTTATGTGTAATTCTCTCATAGTCACTTCATTTAATTAGACTACATTAGATTACACTTTTCTTGCTCATCTTATGATCTCTCAAAGACACTATCCACTGTGTTCAACTGCTCTTCCAAGTCATGTGTCATCTGACAATTTCATAGCCAAGGTTTTCCTTTCATCTTTTTTAACTTCTTTGTTCAATGTACCGACTGAATAGCATTGTTGGTAAGCTCCAGCCCTCTCTCCCTACCTTAACACTATTCCCCTTATGCGTCTTTCAGCACTTAACTGCTGTGTGGCATCCATACAATTTATGAACAACGTTTCTCTCCATGTACAAAAGTCAAACCAAACACCTTTTAACCATCTACATTTCCAAATTGCTTTGTTATTGAGGAAACAGTTTTGGTGATATATTATGCTGTCTTCAGGCCCCACGCCCAATGTGTTTGAAGTTTTCCCACCTCTGGCCCAGTCACAATAGGGGCCAGTATTCAATGACTGGCATCTAGATTTTTGATACGACGCTCACTTTAAACATCACCTGCCGACTGCTCAATTGTCCGTATAAAACAGTCTGTACAGAAAAGCCAAGGTCCGACAACCATCTGTGAGAAGATGGGTCATTTGAGCTCAATAAAACACATGGAGCAAAATATGTCCATCTTGTGTGTTACGTATATGTCATTCTTTATGTGGCTAGTTTTCGAAATAGCTCTTTAATGCCTACTTATTTTTCTTCACTGCAATATATTTGTCCTATTCTCTAAGTAGCGTGTCATGTTTGTCAGTAACTATATATATTTAAAATTGGACCTCTCCCTACCTCCTAGAGCTCTGTAAAATGTTCTGCATGCCTCCATTAATGTGGTGAAGGCCTTCAAGATAGGTTCCTTAAACTAGACTGACTTCGGTACTCTCCACATATTACTTTTATCATATTCTAAAGGTGCTCTGTCTGGCCAACATTTTACAGTATATGCCCCTGTGTGTTTAAAGTATTCATCACGTCTTTTCCCTATTTCTGTAATTAACCTGGTGTGTAACTAGGCTGATACAGAAAATTTAACCTACAGATGAATGTCACCGATTCTTGTTTTCTAAGTAGTGAACCTACCGCATTTTTACGTACCTTCACTTTGCAAATGGATGTTTTTTTTTCTTTTTGCGTTATGCAGTTTCTCTGGTGTCCGACTTTTAGTTGGCTGCTCTAAATTTTTAGAATTGATGGAATTACTGGGCTGCAGGTTAGATTATACATTTACATGGATGTCATACTTACGACCTGATTCACGATTCATTAAGTGATACGTATTTTAATGTACATTAATGTAGACTGGGCAACAGACCATGCTTCCTTGTCTGTCCCAATTCTACATAACTAGGTCTGCAATCCCAGCTTTACTTGTATGCATACTTCCTGTATCTGGTATACTCCTGTATCATAATACATTTCATACTATACACAAGTAGAGAGTCAAATGAACCATGAAAAAAAGGTAATATTGTATGGAACACACCTGAGGAACTACTTGTCAAACAAAATTATCCGACATAAGAACTTCACAACCAAGTCTGATACTTTCTGAAGGTAGTCTCACCTTGACTATTCATGTCTGGCCACAAAAAGTAACTTGTTTTTTGTTCTCCTCTGCCATTCACCAGGCAGGCCCGACGGCAGTTTGTAACCTCCAAGTGGATCTGGTAGCTCATATTTCATTCCAGCCATAATGACAACTAAACTTCAGATTAAAATGGGTGCCTGGTGCATCTTGTGGACAATTTGAATGTGTACAACATCTTAGAATCACAATTGTAAAGAAACACTCTACTGGACGATATCTGTCACCTAAATCTCTCCTTGGTTTCCTTTACTTCCATTAGATTACCACTCCTTAACATCCCCCCTGCCACATTAACATGTGTGTCTGATGTTTGTTATGTATCTGAAATAATTTACACTTTTTATTTTTATCATAAATAAACTCATTACTAAGTAACAGTACAGTACTAAAAAGTACCATTACGCAGAATGTGCTTTTGTCTTATAGCAAATGACAGTGTTTTCGTCCAGGCGACACAGCAAGCTAATGGCATTAGAACGAGCAAACGTGGCCGTCCTCAGATCCGGTGCATGAAACACTGGCTACGTAGTAACATTATTCTAATTTACATCTCTTTGTTGACTGTGAACAACTCTAATAGATATTAAGAGTTGTCAGTGGTTTACAACAATTACTTTTGAAAGAGAAAGATCAAGGAATTTCGTCAAAATATTACGTTGAATTACGTCAATTGAGGCATTACATTGAATTCTGCAGCTGGAAGGAAATTAATAATACAAGAATGATATTTCTGGTAATATTGACATTTACATCTATAGTTTCCTACGGTTGTTACAAGGACGAGTGATATTTACCTGCAAGATTCTCTAACTGTTTTCCCTCGAACATAGCTCGTACAAAAGCAATTACAGAGATTGCCTTTACCTGATTTCCTCCATAATTTGCAGTACTATTCTTCTTTTGGAGCCATGGTGGTACAACCAACTGTCGCGCAATGAGCATTAACAGCGACTATTAGTGCACAACAAAGGAATTGGATGTCAACTATTGAAGGAAAACAGGCTGTACGCAGGAGCGAGCAGCATCTGTTGAAACGAAACAAGTCAGTGACTTATTTGGTTTCACCAACATACAGCGTAAAATGCACTACTTGTTCTGCCATTTGTAGAAGTATGACTAGTTTCATTTCAACACCAAACGATACGCGACACTCTTAAATGACTATTCAGTGAAAAAAACGAAAATTGACAATTTGCGATTCAGTTTCTTGCCTCGCTGTTTTCGGTCAAAAATCTATCATCTTAAACTTATAAGATACATCCTGGGAGATAATGCAACAGCCTTTACTGATTTTGAAAGTTTCAGTCAGGTGACCAAAGAGATGTCTTCAAAACTGTCACATTCAAAAACGAGAATCTTGCCAAGATTAATGGAACGACAATTGCAATCTGAAGGACAGAAAGAATGTCCTCAAGAACGAGTCACTGGTTTATAATTTCCTTAAAGGGTTATCTGAGTGCTTTGGCGTTATCTCCAGGAACGAACTGGTCAGGCAAAGTTACGTTACTGGACCTCCGATACAAACAAGGATTTTCAGCATGAAGGCTATTTCAGAGAAGTAAGCGTTGGTTGTTCAACAAGAACACAGCTCATTCCTGAACTATTTACCACTGTAATGCCAGAGCAACCTGGAATGAGTTTGGTGAAACCAAGAAAGGCACCACGTGCAAAATGCGGCAATTGTAGACTCGGATAAATATTTAGCGGAGGGATATTTGCCTAGAAACAGCGATCCCGTAAACTGGTGAGAAACAAGAAAATTACAATGGCCGACGCTGTATCAATTTGTTCCAAAAGCGTTATGCATCGGAGCAACATCAGTGCCCTGTTAACGAATATTTTTAAAAGCACGACAAATATCCACTGAGGAGAGACATCGACTGAAGAGGGTCAGATTTTATTTATAAATTCCTTTTTGAATACACATATGGTAATACTGACTAAATGAAAGCAGACACACTAATTACAGTTGTAATTTGTATACTGTACTTTTCCAATTGAGGTAGCAAGATATAAGAAGTATCACTTGATAAACATTTAGTATTATTTTGCAACATTTGTAACTTTTACAGCAGACGATGTTTAAAACTTTAATATCTCACCATTAATAGGGCAGTAACAATTTTTACTATTTTTAAGTTCTTTAGAACTAGGATCAAACCAGATAAAAATTCAGGGTTAGTGACATGAATTAAAAAGGCGATGTGACTTCCTTTCACTAACTGTGTGAGAGTGGTGAGTCATGAAAAAGAAAGTGTTCTTCCCGGTGGTTGACCAGTTGTGATCCGATTTCAGAGAAGAAGCTCTGCTAATCTCTAAATCTGCCGCAGCGATTTGCTTGGCTGGAAGAGTGGGCCTCCGACACAGAGACTTGAGCAAAATGCTCGGCAATCGCGTTTGCGTCGGTAAACAATACGCCATTTATCCTAACACTGAACACCTGTTAGGGTCTGGTACCCGAAAAGACGCTTGATATTTGCCCAGACTTGCGAAGGTGACACATGGCACCCAGTGGTCGAGATTTCTCTCTCCAAACACTCCTGCTTCCATCACTTGGTAAGTTGACGAACAAGGGCACAGAGCTGTTGTAAAGGCAATGAGGTGCTCCAGGAAGGATGCTGCTTATGCCACTGTAGAGCTCGCCGACGCTCCTTAACTGCTTTACAGAGTTCTGGCGACCACCAAGGGACTGCCTCACACCTCTGGCACCCTGAAGAGCGAGGGACCGCGTTTTTCTGCAGAGAAACAATTTTGTCACCTGCTCAACCATAAGATCTGTGTTACCATGTGGGGGAGAGTCAACGGTAACATCAGAGGTTAAAATTTCCCAGTCTGCCTTGTTTAAAGCCCATGTGGGCAGGCGTCTGTATGCCTGATGCTGGGGCAGTGACAGGAAGTTGGGGATGTGGTCACTAATATACAGGCCGTTATGTTCTCTCAGCATCGGATTACAGAAGGACGGGGAAGGAAGTCGGCAGTGCCTTTCAAAGAATCCATCCAGGCATTTGCCTAGAGCGATTTAGGGAAATCACGGAAAACCTAAATCAGGATGGACTGACGTGGGATTGAGACTTCGTCCTCCCGAATGCCAGTCCAGTGTGCTAGCCACTGCGCCACCTCACTCTGTCGTTAAGTGATCACCAGTGGATAGATGGGAGAGGTCCTGGGCTGCAAATTGATAAATCAATGGCCGAGTAACTACATTGAGCCACATTGAATTGTGTAGCGGCCCCAGTGTTTAAGAGGTAGAGGTCGAACTGAGACAGTAATGTTTCGATGTCTCTGACTCTGCCAGTAAGCACACTGCCACCTCAAGGGGTTATGGGCGTTCAAATCTCCCACAAGTAGGAAAGGCTTAGGGAGTTGATCAATCAGTGCACCTAATACAATCAGGTGTACTGCACCATCTGGAGGAAGATATACATTGCACACAGTTATTTCCTGCGTAGCCCATATTCTGACAGCCACAGCTTCAAGAGGGATTTTTTTGGGGGGTTTTAGGGGGCACAACTGTAATTGTAATTAGCGCCCAGACTAAGTTAGGAATGCTCCGCGAGGCACAAGGTTAAAACAGCAACTAAAAGGGACAATACTATACAAGACGGACAGGCAGAGGATTAAAAAAAACTGCATAATCAAATGTCAGACAGGTTTGTCAAGTTGACAAAACGAAGAACGTGAGCACCTGCTCCTGGGTCATCCGCTAAAATGGCATCCAGAGTACATGGCAGGCGAAGATCAACACGCAGTGTATTAAAATTTGGACCGAACTTTAATATGTGGCGGACCGTCAGCAGATGGCGATGGCTGAAGAGGCAGTGTCCAATTCGTAACCAGGCCAAAACGACCTCTTCCCACCGAGAAGGGCATGAAGAGGACGTCCAATCCGCGGCAAGAGGTTTCAAGGGCGGAAGCTTGTTGTCCCTAAGTACAGCCCAATCGGCATGACACAGTGACAAAATGCGCTGTCAAATGACCCTGCTACAATCTGATGAAGGGACACAACAAGAAGCTGTCTGAGGCTGGAGGACCACAGCCTTGGCCACGGCATCTGCAGCTTCGTTCCCAGGGATACCGACATGGCCAGGAACCCACAAAGCTAACCGGAGAACCGTCGTCCACCAGCTACTGAAGAGAGCGTTGGACCCGGTGCACAAAAAGGTAAACCGGATATGGATCACTGAGGCTGTGGATAGCGCTCAGGGAATCGGAGCAGATGACATAAGCAGATTGTCGGTGGCGGCAGATGTAAAGAACAGCCTGGTAGAGATGAAATAGCTCAGTTGCTAAGAGCGAACAGTGGCTATGGAGCCGGTATTTGAAACTTTGTGCCCTGACAATAAAAGAACACCCGATACCGTCATTGGTCTTAGAGCCATCTGTATAAATGAAGGTCATATTAAAGAACTTCGAACGAAGTTCGAAAAAACGGGAGCGGTATACCGAAGCTGGGGATACCTCCTTTGGGAACGAGCTGAGGCCAAGGTGAACGCGAACCTGAGTCTGGAGCCAAGGTGGCGTTTGGCTCTCGCCCACTCTAAAGGTTGCAGGGAGTGTATATTTAAGTTGCTGAAGGAGGCAACGAAAGCGTACTCCAGGGGGTATCAGGGCAGAGACATACAACCCGTATAGACGGTCGAGAGTGTCGTCAAAATAAGGACCTATAAGACGGGCGGTCCAGCATTGACAGTAGCCGACAGGCATAACGACAAATCGCGCAGGTAGGTTAGTGACAATTCACTGGCTTCAGCATGAGACTCTCGATGGGACTAGTATAAAACGTTCCTATCGCAAGACGTCAACACCGATGTTGTATGGAATTGAGGCGGCGTAAGATAGACGGCCGTGCAGAGGAGTATCCGAAGCTCCCAATAATCCAGCTTGGAGCGGTCGATCGACCGATATATGCGAAGTTGGACGGTTCGATCCGCTCCCTACGACATAGCACTGAGAACACGGAGGAGTTTCCTGTCAAATGTAACACCTAAAAATTTTGTTGTCTCCACAAATGGGAGAGCAATGCTACCGACTCGTAAGGATGGTGGGAGAAACTCTTTGTAGCGCCAGAAGTTAATACAGACCGTCTTCTCGGCGACACTCCAGGAGTAAAGACGGTCAAGAGAACGCTAAAGACAGTGGTCCAGGAAACATGTAAGCGGCGAGCTGCAGTAAATGGTAAAATCGTCCACGAAAAGGGAGCCTGATACATCAGCTGGGAGGCAATCCATTATTGGATTGATCGCTATGGCGAAGAGACCGACGCTCAAAACTGAGCCCTGTGGCACCCCATTCTCCTAGCGAAAGGCGACGGACATGACAGAACCCACACGTACCCTGAACTGTCCATCGATTAAAAATGTATGAATAAAATATGGTGCGGAGAATGCCCGCCCTCCAACAGGTGTCGTAAGCTTTCTCCAAATCAAAGAACTCATCCGCGGTCAGGCGCTTGCGCAAGAGGTTATTCATAACGAAGTGCGACAAGGTAACCAGATGGTCAACAGCAGAGCGGCGCCTACGAAATACACATTATACATTGGTAAGTAGGTGTCGAGATTCGAGCAGCCAAACCAAACGAGAGTTATCCATTCGCTTCATCACCTTACAGACACAGCTGGTAAGCGAGATGGGTCGATAACTGGAAGGCAAGTGCTTGTCCGTTCCAGGCGTAGGAATCGTGGCAATAGATTCGCCCCAGCATGTGGGAACACCACCCTCAATCCAGATGGGATTATAAGTACGAAGAAGGAAACCTTTACCCACAAGAGAAAGGTTCTTCAGCATCGGAATATGAATAGAATCAGGTCTTGGAGCGGAGGACCGTGACCGGGCAAGTGCATTTTCGAGTTCCCGCATGGTGAATGTGTCATTGTAACTTTCAAGATTCGAGGAGCAGAAGTTAGGTGGCCTAGGCTCCTCTGCCTGTTTTCGGGGGAGGAAGGCAGGGTGGTAATGAGCAGTGCTCGAAACCTCTGCAATAAATCGGCCGAAGGCATTGCCGACATCCTTAGGGGCCACAAGGACGTCATTCGCGACCGTCAAGCGAGATGCTGGTGAGTGGACCTTAGTGCTAGATAGCCGGCGCAGGCTACCCCAGACAACAGAAGAAGTAAAACTGTAAAGAGCTTGTGAAAGCAGCCCAGCTGTCTTTCTTGCTTTCTTTAATAACACGACGACACTGTGCACGTAATAGTTTATAATTAATACAATTCGCCATCGTATGGTGGCGTTTAAAGGTGCGTAAAGCATGTCGACGAGCACGTATAGCGTATCTACCTGCTGTGGTCCACCAATGGACCGGTGCGCGACTTGGAGAAGAAGCAGTGTGAGGAATGGAATATACAGCAGCAGTGAGAATGACTTCCGTGAGGTGTGCGACCTGACTATCGCAGCTTGCGAAGGTTTCATCCTGGAAGGTCGCCCTGGAAGAGAAGAGCCCCCAGTCTGCTTTGGAGATGTGCCAACTAGTTGAGCATGTAGATGGGGTATGATGCAGGAGATGGATAACACAAGGGAAGTGGTCACTCTAATATGTAGCAGAAAGTGCATACCACTCAAAACAGCGTGCAAGTTGGGTAGTACATATAGAGGAATAAATGGGCATAGGTGTGAGTTGTGTCCAAAAGAAAAGTAGGGGCGGCAGTATTGAGGCTGACAAGATTGAGCTGGTTGAAAACGTCTGCTAAAAGAGAGCCCCTCGGACAGGATGCTGGAGAGCCCCGAAGAGGATGGTGAGCATTGAAGTCTCCATTTAACAAAAATGGTGCAGGTAGCTGAGCAATAATTTGCATCATGTCTGCCCCAGTAGCAGCAGATGACGAAGGAGTGTAAACGGTACAAACGGAAAAAGTGAAAGTGGGGAGAGTAATTCGGACGGCAACTGCCTGCAGGCCCGTGTTCAATGTGATGGGATCGTAGTAAATATCATCCTGGACCAGCAACATAACCACTCCATGAGCTAAAATACCTGCAGCAGTGGGTAGGTCAAAACGCACAGGATATAGTGTGCCAAGGCAATTTGATCGATTCATTTCCTGGAGAGCTATGACGAGCGGACAGAGCAAGTGGAGCAGCACCTTTAAGTCCTCTCGGTTGGAGCGAATGCCGCGAATATTCCAGTGAGTAAGTGCAATCATGAGAAGAAAAAGAAGATGCAAGAAGGGGGTCACCTCAAAGGCCGCTGAGGGCCTGGCTTTGAGCGAGCACTGCCGCCGCTATCAATAGGCGGATTGTCATTGTCCATTGGTTCAATAGGTTCATCGGCCATCTTTTTAAGATGGCCGGGAGGGGGAGCTTCCTCCAATGGTGAACGGCCAGATGTTGGGCTACCAGCGGTGCGGCCAGGGGAAACAGATGACGGCTTGGAGCGGCAACCGCTGGGTGCAGCAGGAAAAGAAATGCGCCGTGGCGGAGAAGGAGAACATTGCTTCCTATGAGCCTTCTTGGAAGGTCGTTTAGTGGTAGTACTGGTCGATAGCTGGGAGTTCGAGGTTCGTAGGAAGTGTGCACTGGACGGTTCCTTCTTGAAGGCCCGTGCATCTGACTTCTGGGTTTTCGTCTTGGCAGAAGCTGATGAAGGTGCTTGTGTCTGAGGGGTGACGGGAGGAAGAGGAGACGTCGACCGGGCGGTCTTAGCAGTGGCCGAACGGACGACCGTAGTGCTTAAGATCAAATCGCGTGTCTGCATCGATAACTCCCTGGTAGTCCGAGGAGCGGCGAGGACGGTACTATATTTCCCCGCTGGCAGCAGCGTGGGCTTCCTAATAGCAAATAGCTTGCGAGGAGCTGAGGTGGATAGTTTCTCTTTGACCCGAATTTCCTGTATACAGCGTTCTTCCTTGTAGATGGGACAGTCGTGGGAGGATGCTGCATGGTCACTCTTGACAGTTCACAGAATGATGAGATGGAGGTGGACGGTCACCCTCATGGACGTCCCTGCCACAAGTGACATTTAGCCGCGTTAAAACAAGACTGGCGAGTGTGATTAAAACGCTTACACTGGTAGCAGAGTGTAGGTGTCGGGACTTTGGGGCGAAAAGAAATAACTTCGTAGCCCGCTCTGATGCACAGCAGCTGTTGAACACTATCAATGGTCAAGAAAAGTGTTCGGGTTGGTACAAGGTCATTGTTGACCTTTTCCATGACCCTATGGACAGCCGTCATGCCCTGCTCAGCGAGGAAATACTGAATCTCCTCGTCAGTCAGTCCATCGATCTAGTGTATACCACACCATGAGACGAATTTAAAGTGCGGTGAGCCTCCACCCAGACAGGGAACGTTTAGGAGTGTGGCCCGAAGCAGTTTTTGTGCCTGGAAGGTGCTCTCAGTTTCTAGTAACAGGGTACCGTTACGCATCCTGGTACAAGATTTTACACATCCAGCTTTGGCATCTACGCTCTTCTGGACAACTAAAGGGTTGAAAGATGAAAAATCTTGTCCATCCACAGATCTAGAAACCACGAGGAACTTTGTGGCAGGCGGTAGTACTTTTGTAACTGGTGGCTGGTCAAGTTTCCGTTTTTTGGCAGAAGTCGAGAGAGAAGAAGAGATATCCATTGCGGAGTAATCCCCTTATGATTGCCAACGTCTCCAATGGCGCGTTCCTTCCTTGTGGGGACCCTCTCAAAGGGCACTCCCACCTCATGTCACACCTCCCAAGAAACGGACAGAGGGAACAATAGGCATGGTCGGAAGGTTTCCCTGGGCCCGGCCTATACCAGGGGGTATGTGCGTGCCTTACTTGTCTACCCAGCGCGGTGAATTACGCGTTACCCCGTCACCGAATACGCGTGTGAACGTGTGGGTCGGCCTTCAGGCACACAGGGAGGAAAGAAGGAGAGGAAAATGTAGGGAGGGAGGGAGAGAGAGGGCAGACTGTCTCAAACGCCGAGGCGGAGGCCAGGGAAGGAGGAGCAGGAGAACACTGATATAGACGCTACGGTTCCTGTCATATGCCTTATAACCGCGTAACTGGCCTTCAACAATGCGATCTCACGAGCGCAATCACCAACTACGCCAAAAGCTCTTTTGATAGCGTTTTGGTATTCCTGTGGGGTGAGTGGCCCAGTTATCCTCTGTTTGTTGCCGCCTTATATTGTTAACAAACCTTAGTGTATAAGCCAAAATCCTTTGAGTTTCCTTTAAAGGGGAATACTTACACTACGATTCAGCATTAAGCTCAATAACAGACAACAAAGACACCTACACCCCTTTCTGGCGCATCTCCTATCACAAGTGAAGGACAAGTGCTGTAGTCCAGGTCACTACTGAATAGCCATGATGGGGCAGAGCACCACTGCAAAAGTGAATCCATATGTGCTGCGCTGATGCCCCGTGATAAGCAATCAGTGGGAGTGTCTTCTGATTTGATGTGTCTCCAGTTGGAAACAACTCATTTCCTGAATTTCAGAGACTCTGTTGACAACAAAGGTTTTCCCGTGAGACTACGTTGCAGCCAGCTGAGAACTATTGGAGAATCCGTCCAAATATGGATATCACTACTGTTTACAATGTCTAAGTCACTGGCCAAATTATGAATGAGCCGAGCAAGACGAAAAGCATCTCATAATTCCAGTCACAGAACAGATAGTTCTGTGACAGGGGCTAAACGAGATTCGGCCACAGCCAATGAAACTACAATCTTGTTGTTGGGAAGAACACATATGATGTATACACAGGCATCATATGCCAACTGTGAAACATCACAGAAACATGGAATTTCGAATTTAACGTATTGAGGACAGGGAATGACATGCCTGCTAAATAAAAATATCAGTTCGTTAAGGCAGTTACATATAGAGGACATTCCATTCATCAGCTAGGTTGGATAGAAGGACTTAATACAAGTCAAGGCTTAGTTGACACAAGCGCTGCAAGAACAGTTCCATCTTGTGACTAATGGGTCTAAAAGGCCTAGTTGGTCAAAAATGAATGCTGTTGTAGACAGGCGATCTTTGAGCACCGATGATTCTTCAGCTTCGAGTGGCACTGGAAAGGATAAGAGCTGTGGTACCGTAAGATTCCTAATGTTTTTATTACTTCTCCATCAATGAGAATACAAGGTACAAACGTTTCTGTGTGCTGCACTGGAATTTGTTCCACAACCTTGTGGCTACTGGAATTCCATTTCCTCAGTAGAAACCATCCAGAAGCTGATAGCTGAGTCACCTGGGTTTCTGAGTTTCAGATTCCATATCTGACTCGCCTATGAAGTCGCCCACATAGAAACTAATCAACGAAGTTTAGGCTGCCACTGAAAACTTGTCTTGATTTTCGAAGCCTAACTGTTGGAGACATGTAGTCGCAATAAAGGCAGCAGGAGCAGTTCCATAAGTGGCTGTGGACAATCCATATTCTTGTATCAGCTCACACGGTGATTCTCACCACAGAATTCTCTGAAAGTTACTACTATCAGGATGGAGAGACAGTGATACCTGGCCTCGTAACTGAATGATAGAAAGAGCTCGAAAAACTAGATTTCGAAGCAGCAGATTCCGACATCTCGTAACAAGTTTCTTACTTAAGTGTTTCAATACTATACCTTACCAATTATGTAGTATATCGATGCGAAAATTACGACAGATCACTGGCGACATCCAATGGGAAGTTACTGGCAATGCTTGAGGGAAGATCGCTTGAGCGGCTGACCACGATTTCTCGTTGAGGTTTGTTTGTAAGCTCAGGATCGTTCCTCGAAACTACTATGTAATTATCGAGCAAGGTAACGCAGTAGTTAGCAAAATGTACTCGTATTCGGGAGGTTGACAGTGCAAACCTGCGTCCGGCCAGTTAAGTATAGGTTTTCTGTAATTTCCCTTAACTATTTACTGCGAATGCCATGTTGGTTCTCTTGAAAGGGCATGGCCGATTTCCTACTCCATCCTTCCATGAATATGCTCCTCCTCGTTGTCAACAGGACGTTAAACTTTAACAAGCTACTCCTCCAGCTACGAAATAGGAGTTAATATTTGCCTATATCTATGGATACCACAATTTGCACACGGAATGTGGTGTCACTAAAAACCTGTGTGCCATACTTTGCGAACGATTCTTTTGTTCATCAGCAAGTAATTAAAATTGGTGCCATAGCGAAAACATTTATCCGGCTGTGTTGGCTATCGTCAGACGAGGCAAAGGAAGCAGAGGCAGCTCAGCGTCGGAAAGCAGGGAAGTCGCATTTGTCATTAGTTTGAGTATAAACGAACGTTATTTGCGTTAATTAGGGCGTATATAACACCCCTGCACACCCACCAATTTACTGGCTGACAGACGACCAATTCCATGACAGCCTACACACGTCCCGACCGACTAAACTCTGTGATTACAATGCGGGCCTGCTGTCGTAGTTTCTTTATTTTATGTTTAGTTCAATGTGTTTGCCCTATGGGATCCCGCTCGGTTTTTCACAAAAGCAAAAACGGGTGAATCGTGCATTACGAAACAGCTGAACATCATAAAACCATTCTTAAGCGAAAATACTGCAGTCGTGACAGAGGTTGTAAACTTCGAGGAGAGACTGTTAGCTACGTATATTACGATTTGTCGCCAATGGCAGGAGACGTAAGATTCAGTGTTCTTCTGCTGCCACAATTATTAACTAAAGTTGTTCCTGAAATGTGCAACGTGATTTATAGTTGACTGAGAAAATACATCGTGGTAAAGCAAAATAAATAAAACAAAAGTCATTCGTGAAAACATTATTGATTTATTTGTGGATGTAGCACAACAAGATTACCTGTAAATTTCAGAGACCCATATTCGAAGAAGAAAGATTACACATGGTGGAGGCGCGCATCATCTAATAAATACAACAGATGAATAAGAAATGAAGCATTTAGCGACTGTTAGAACTGAAAAAAACTACATGGCAGATGGCATGGATATAGGCTGGAATTTTTCAGTACTTACAACAGTGAGGCAAGTACATTTTATGAATTAACGTCCATGGAATGTCGATACTTCAGTTTTAGATTTCATTTCCGATAAGTATCGGAAATAAAACCTAAAAAGAGAAAGAAGGTCGACAGACTTAACCTCGTGTTGCATAAAGAGAAACCAATATGTATTCGTTAAAAAATGAAACAGGTGCCTCATTTCTTGCATCTCTATTGTTAATACTCCTCGCACGATGTGCCGCAAATACATCAGCAGTCTTTAAATTTCTTTAAAAACTCAGTCCTTAAAGTATCTTTTCCTCGGACACACTCGACACAATCTGTTGGGTCGGCTGTCCAGTGGTGCGTCGCGCCCGACAGTGAAAGTTGGTCGGTCGGTCGGTCAAAACACCGACACAACCAATTTGTCGGACGGACAGTGGTTGAGGCGCCACGAGAGGCGCTGCTGGCGAGTCACGTGATCAGGCTGACGGCTGCGACAGACGAAAGGAAGAGCTGTGAGTCATTCTTCCTGCATTGCTCGTTGAGATAAAGTTCGAAGTGCTTTTTTTGAGTTGTTTGATGGAGTTGGTGTTGTTGGTGGAGTAGGTTTCGCTGTTGTTGGAGTTTTACAATAACGTGACCAGTTCTATGTGTGTAATGATTTACAAGCTTTAATTCCTTCTGAACAGAGACCGAAAACCATGAGAAGGGGTTTGCTGGAGACAAATCTTGTGCAGAATTAAGAACAATTTGAGGTGGCTTCAAGAGCTACCCTGACAACACTGAGAAGAGCGAAGAGGAAGTATATCAAGGACATCATCGTGGAGGCAGAAAGAGGCGAGAGCAGACAGTGTCACAGTAATGCTTATAACGTTCACAGGCTACAAAGGATATTGTCGAAGATGTAAAATAGTTGCAAACGACTGAAATCGCCAGAAGATGGAAGGAGTACTTCTACCATCTCCAATTGTAATGAAACCAAAGTAGGATTCTATTTCCATTCTAACTACGGCTGACCCACACCACTGTCGTCCCTCCTCCCTCCCCCCCTTTCCCAATGCACACAGCATGATTTCCAAACGAATCAAATAGCTTAAGAAGGGAAGCCCAGGTGAAAACAGAATACAAGCCAAATTGATCCAGACTGGAGGTGAGAAACTTACTTGCAGCAGACTACACCAGCAGATAATTGTAAGGACCAAAGAAGAAATACCAGAAAGGAAAACGCTGCTAATCTATGCAGTCCATAAACGAGGATGATTGACTAAGGAGGGCCACTCAACAATAACACACATTTGTCTAAGATACGTCATCTTGTCCAGCTGCTCGTATAGAGAACTCAACTCTTGAAAATTAGTAATTGATGAATTCAGAAAGGTTTGCAGCCAAGGTTCTGAACAGTAGATCAGATCTTCGTTCTTTGGTAATTCACTGAAAAACAGATGACACAGTAAGGAACCAGATTTAATCTGTTGATTTCACGAAGTTCTATGATTGCAAACACCACAGAAGCCTGTTCATTAGCACTCGTCGACAGGGTCAATATACTGGTCAAGTTGTTACTGTGGGTGGAAGACCAGTCCTGCAACTGAGTTTCTCAATGGGAACCCTTCATATCGAATAGAGATCAGCTCCATGATCTATGCAGGGAACCTGTCCTACAGCCCAATGAATCTGTTTTGGTCGAGGTGAATGTCGAGACCATTAAGGATTCTGCTATAAAAAATATTGATCCTAGAAATAGTACTATATTCCTGAGACGAGTCGAGTATCGACTGGACATAGTGGGGAAGGTAACTTTTAGCCACATGCTGTCCTTTGTGTCTGACTGCATGGAACTGAATTAAGGAAGAACATATTCGCGTTTTTGCATTGAGAGAGTAGCAGAGAGACACTGTGGAACAGAGGCGACAGTGGCAGTGGTAGAGATAACTGGTGGAGACCGCTGCTGAGAGTGAGTGGAGCCTAGATTTTTCCAGGCATCGTCACGGTGGGGGGTAGGGGGGGGGGGGTAGGGGGAATTATTTTCATGTTTTCCACACCCCTATAGCCATCTTTTTGTTCCCCATTTTGGTGGAGTATGAATACTTAACTCAGAGAGATTGGATAAAAGATGTGCAATGTTCCATGTTACAACAGCGTACGTTCATGCGCCAAAATGTTTGATGAAGAAACGAAAATGAGACTGTGCAGCTGGTTCCCCACTTTTCTGTCATTGTTTTACAGAGAAACATTTTCACCTGTTTGTTCTCAGGGGAGCATTTTTAAACTGCTGGTATACTACAAAAATGTCAGTGTAGGGGTGACAACCTATTACATGAATGAATACATACATTTGACTGTGGAGGGGGGGGGGGGGGTGACATCTGTAGCCAGTAGCTGGTCTAATAAAAACATTGAAGTAACAAGTGAAAACGCAGTGCCAGTAACTCAAGGTTCAATATGTTAAAGTCACTATGCAGGCAGTCAGAGCATACTGTAAATCTGACTTTGCCTTCTTGTTATGTGAGCACTTTGGTTACAACGATTATAACAATTGTTCCTGTAACTGGTATTCAATCATGTCTTCCATGTCCCTGGTTGTCACTAAGATGGCGACACTGGTACCGGGCTCTGGGATGGTTATTAATTTCAGGTTGCCTACATTACAGCTTCCAAGGACAACAGAAATTTTATAATTATTATCTCACATAATTGACCAAATTCAGACATTCATAAAGCCATAATTTACTCATTTAGATGTGTAATATAGTGGAAGTTCAACGGAATAACACAAATAGTTAGGAACTTGAGGAACCAAGTGCTTTTCGACTCCCCGTAGATTGTGTGCGTATACATGGACTTTATCCATTAATTGTTGCGAAAGAGCGCTTACCAACTTCCAAACTTGACACTCAACTTCAAAACTGTCCAGAACTTTTCGTTTTTACATGTTTCAAGTCAATTAACACAATTTACAGAGCGATGAGTCCTCTACTCTCATGCGTGGGAATCTTTAGAAATTCAAGTTACACTGGTACATTTTTAAGACCTGTGTCTTTTACATTCAAAATTACATAGCCCCACATAATAACTTTTAACAAACTTCTTTGTTCTTTATGAGAGAATTAAAGTGTCTTGCAAACCAGTATTTGCATAATTCATCACTTCGTTCTTAAATATTATCAGAGTGTTCATACTACTGTGAAGAAACTAATTGTATTGTTCACATCCATAAGCCGTAAAGTCATTGGTTTAATTCGCATGGGGAACTTTGCTATTAATTTTACAGACTTTGTCCAGGTTTCATTGTAGAAATATTACCAGAGAATTTTATGGGCATCATAGAATAACAAGGTATTTCTATTACTGCACACTGATGTTCATTAAGGAAGATTGAAGGAAAGATTGTGAAGTGGAAGGAAGTTTATTCACCGCGAAATTTCTCTCCAACAAAAACCCCATCATTTACAACTCTCCAAACTTAGTTCATTACGTTAGCTATGTTAACTTTCCAATGAACAATGAACTTCCAAAGACCCCAACTGGAAACACTGGAAGAAACATAGCAATTAGACGTTAACTTCATAATTTTGTGTGTAATAATTGGACGTAATTCCACTTGCTACATAGTAGCAGATGCTGCAAAACTAGATATATAAGACACTTTCATACTGACGCTCAATAAACTGTGCAAAGCATCTGCCATCAATCTGATCACTAATAAATGCAGGGCATTTCACGTTTCCTGTTACACTTTTTGATAGAAAGCTTAGTAGACGAAGTTTTGGTAATGAGCTCATGTCCAGAAATGTACAAAGTCTCCTCTACAAACCATGAAGGCCTGTGTTAGGAATTGTGAAACACACTGGACACGGACAACAGCGAGAGCAAACTGCAGATTTTGTATCTTGTTTGTGGTGGAGAGGAGACAAAGTTAATTCACATCACCTGCAGTGCATAAAACAATGAGCAGTAAGACATCCTTACTGAACAGATGCAACATCTAAATTGGCAGTCTCAATTTATGAGAAGCTGTTCATAGTATACTTCAATGTAACTGATGTATACACTAAAAACTGCAAGTCTTCAGTTCTTGTATAGCTTGGCATTATGACAAGTCTCTTGACTGTAGTGATAAAACTAACGAGTGCATTACGGTGGATGTTCACATTCCAGGATACAACTTTTGTAACTAAAAAATGAGCAGATAACTGCAATAACGAATTTTATCCAAGTCTCTTAATTATCACGTTACAATGAAGTATTACACAGGAGCTCTAAATTCATATAAATTACTGTATTAAAGAAACGTCATTATTCCACTAGCGCTGTCGTCTGTTAAGTTTATCATTGGCCACCCAAATATGACAATGAAAGACACAGTAACAGAAAGTACACACACACACAAAAACCAAAGTTCTGCTGCACAGACTGCATAAAACCCCTTTCGGTGCGAAATAAACACACCAAGGTAGCTGCACAGTAAATATAGATGTATTTTGTAGTAAAAGGACGATACCAAGCTGTTAAACGTTGTTCTATTAATGTATTTATCAGCACTGAACATGTTATATAGTCAAAAACGCTGAACAGTTAATTGCTCATAAGTAAATAGCCAAAATGGTGCTAAATTACTTTCAGTACATTTAATTCATAAATCATGGAATTCTGCCACTTATTATTTGCAAAATATTCATGGGTTTTGTTATCTTATAGATGCCAATTTACCTCACTTATCCAGTGCATTCATTTCAATATGCACATTACACACAACGAAGTCATCTTTCTTGAAATGTTAACCATTTCCTACGTGGTGCAGAACAGATTTAGAGAATAATGCTCAGCTAACATTTATTTACACTGTATTGTATGATTAAATACAATGAATAAGAAAAAAGGTAATAGCAACGCTGCAGGCGAAGCACATACATAAACAGCTTGTGAAGAATACATGAAGTGAAACAACCAACAGGCTCTTTTTTCCAATACTGCCCTTGCTCATGAGATACTTGTGTACTACTCCTCGTCAGAACTAATGTTGCAACAGCGCATCACACCTGTGGGAACTGTGGCTGATGTTACACTGAAGCCAGGTTAACAGAAGTGACTGGGACACAATTTTCTCCTCACAATAACATGTTTCTTTGTACCTTGTTACCTTATATCCCAAGTTCTGGATGGTCTTCTTTGTTGCTGTAGTTCAGTGCGAAGTCAACACAGATATTGGAGAACAGGTGGCAGTTTCTTGTGGCACGTAGCACATTGCACTCTTCCGGTTATCCTATCTCCCTCAAGAAATGTTCTGATGTAAAGCCAGAGACAGGCCAACTTAGGAACAGCGACCCATAGAGTTACCACTGTCCTTTGGCATTTTATAGAGCACCCACAGTACTACCACATCTCACAAATTGGTCCGTGAAACATCAGGATGGTACATCTACTAAGATTGGCATCTCGCACTTTATTCATTCTAAGCTGTCCACTTCCACGCCAGACGAAAGTAGCAGTGCACTGGTATTTAAAATTGCATTCAGCTGAAGATTCTGAGATGCAACGATGTGTTCCGAGTGACTGAGGTACAAGCATGTCAGAATCTCACAACATGTAGCCACAGGCAGTCGTCGTCAACTGCTCTGTGTATATTGGTTTCTTCGCTCTTATGCTGGACTTTCCAGCAAAGGTGAGACAAGTACACAACAGGAAGAAACGTGCTGGCTGGTTGGCAGGTAGAGCTTATTTGTCAGAATTTTAAGTTTTGTGGAATGATGTTGGCCTACAGGCATCTTATGTCCCTCTTCCAAATAGAAAACAGCAGGTGAAGATTCTTCAGGCCCCTTATCAAGCTGACTGTACATCATGTCATCTTCCTGTTAAAGATGCAGAACCGTCTTCTTCAGTAACTGTCGTATTTCTCCTAGTAGTGGTCACCAGGTTCCAAATGAAGACTATTAGTGCAGACATGCGTTAGATCTGGGGTGACTGACAATCGGGAACATTACATTTTTTGAGATGCTGTGCAATGAACTGTTTTAGGTTGAAGTAAACTGTCGAAACATTGTGGGGCACTGTTGCTGAAATTGAGGAAGCACTTTCACTTCAGTCTTCACATTTCGCACCAGCAACATAACTTTAGTTCTATCCTTCAGTAATGACCAACCCAGTGCATAACGTGTCAGTAATTTTGGAACACCAACCTCATCTGTCTCATTTGTTCATTTCTCTCGGTGCAGTGTTGAAGTGCTAAGCTTCTCTCTAGGATTGTCCCTCTAGTAATGGCTCCTGGAGGGGGTTACCATTATTCTCATTTACTTCTTTTGGCGATGATACAAATGCAGCAACTGTTACCATTTTATGTGGTTTATGTCTCAACTCCTTCAGTTTTGATACAGAGGGACGTCATAAACCACAGGCCACATTGTTCCCAAATGAGAGTAGTAGAGGGTGCATGATGTCTACACACCCACTATGGTATGATCTCGCCATCTTTTCATCAACCTTCATATCTGGGGCTTGTTCTGAAGCTTGTGAGTACTACGATTCTAGCACAGATTACCAGTATTGTCATATTACCCTCAGTTTGGAGGGCGACATTTTGTCTTACAGGTTGGCATTCCTAGCAGGGCTGACTTCACATCTATGGAGGCTCTCCTCCATATGGAATGTAAGATTAGAGAAAGAGAATGAGGGACACCCTCGGGCTCGCAACCTAATACCGTTGGGGTCGAAAAATCAAGAGTTGACCAAGAGAGGCCGACAGGAAAGGAAACCAAAAGTCAAAGTTAGTGGAAGTGGTGTCAGAGCGCTAGGTCATCTAAGGCTATTTGACACAAAGAGAAGGAAGATTTGTGAATTGTTACTTAATGCATAGTACACTCAATACATGCAAGCAAACCGTAAGTAATAAACATTATTTTCTATGCACTGACAGGAAAGTGCTTTTAACAGGAACAGCACTTACTGAATAAATATAATTTTTACATGTGGACACTTCATAGAGATTTGTTACATGTACCATTCAATTAGACATTGAAAACTGTTTAACTGGTACACACAGGTCACTCCTTAGCTAATAATTAAAGCTGCTTGGCATGAAAGTATTTTCCTCATTTTAATAATAGTGGAAATAATTACACATATTGTTTGATCTGGTACAGAAGTTAAAATTCCTCATAATTAAATTGAAATTGTTCCACTGAAATGTTACAATCTTTGTCTAAAATACTAACTTAGATAGTTATTGTGTATCTATAGGAAAGCATCATACAGCAATAACACACTGCATGTTCAGCACAAAGCTAATCTTTAAGAGAGCTGATATGTCTGTCAGTTGAAATACTTTGCAGTGGAATTTATTGTCATGATGATAGCCCATGCATGTTCAGATAACGACTGACTTCAACCAAGACAAAATATATAGACTTTTTAATATGTAGATTATAGAACAGAATAAATTTCTTTTTCGAAAGTCCCCATGTATTTCTATAAGACTTATAGAGGAAGTAATGGGTTTTACTAATTAAAATGTTTAAAAATCCAATTTACAAGCTTAATTTCAGTTAGCATTATTGGCTATTATTTAAAAATATGTTAACAGTATGTATGATGTCCCCCAAAATGTAGAGCACACATTATCAGTCCACATATACAGGGTGTTAACAAAAAGGTATGGCCAAACTTTCAGGAAACATTCCTCACACACATGTCCACGTAACATTTACTTTCTTTGTGTCTGGAAACGCTTACTTTCCATGTTATAGCTCATTTTATTACTTCTCTTCAAATCACATTAATCATGGAATGGAAACACAGCAACAGAACGTACCAGCGTGACTTCAAACACTTTGTTACAGGAAATGTTCAAAATATCTTCCGTTAGCTAGGAAACATGCATCCACCCTCCATCGCATGGAATCCCTGATGCTCTGATGCAGCTCTGGAGAATGGCGTATTGTATCACAGACGTCCACAATGCGAGCACGAAGAGTCTCTACATTTGGCGGAGTTGCGTAGACCAGAGCTTTCAAATGCCCCCATAAATGAGAGTCAAGAGGGTTGAGGTCAGGAGAGCGTGGAGGCCATGGAATTGGTCCGCCTCTACCAATCCATCGGTAACTGAATCTGTTGTTGAGAAGCGTACGAACACTTCTACTGAAATGTGCAGGAGCTCCATCGTGCATGAACCACATGTTGTGTCGTACTTGTAAAGGCACATGTTCTAGCAGCACATGTAGTATCCCGTATGAAATCATGGCGGTGAATCAATACATAATGGCGAAACTAAAATGAGCTCTTACATGGAAATTAAGCGTTTCTGGACACATGTCGACGTAACATCATCTTCCCTTTATTTGTGTGTGAGGAATGTTTCCTGAAAATTTGGCCGTACCTTTTTGTAACACCCTGTATAACAATAAATGCATAATAGTACGCATTATATCAAACAGCAACAGAAGAGCATTTAACAATGTGAAGAACAGTAGACAATAAAATTTTATGATTTAAATTCTGTCCTTTTACTTCAGAACCACACTCTGTAGTGTGAAAACCATAACTGATCTAGTAACAACAGAGAGTCAAGATATAGTTAGCTGTTCAAACTTCTGCCGAAGATACACTTAACACAATATACAAGTCAATCGACATTGTAAGCACCTGTAAGAGAAGGTATAATATACATCCTTCAGGATAATCAGCTAGATGTAACACATCCTTTGTTAAGGATGCCGGTTAAGTGAGCAATAACATTTTAAAATTGTGGAGCATGTAAAGTAAGTAATAGCTGTATGTTACATGAAGAGTAATAAACATTTCTACATCAGCCATCTACAATCTCGTGTAGTATTAATCTGAAAATATTGTTCCATCCACATTGGAAGTACTAAACATGACACTGCATCATCTAACTGAACCACATGTAGTTCTGATCGTTGCAAATGTTTGTACCAGACTTTTTTTACAGTGCTTGCAAGAACCAACACTAATAGGGACTTCCGATTGCCATTACCGAAACTATGTTTCCTTTCAAAGCGAACTAATTTCAAAGACTAATAGTACAAACTTAAACTAAGATATATTTGTGGAATACAACTATTTTGGGGAGAGAGTATGGATAACGAAACCATCTTGAAGCACACAAACACCAATTTCATTAATTACTTTGAAACTTGAATTTGGAGTCTACACCTGCAGTTTTAAGACTGTAAACTAATCCAAAAAGTAATTTTACACGAATTGTTGAATACATATGTGAATAGCAATGGCCGGCCGTTGTGGCCGAGCGGTTCTAGGCGCTTTAGTCTGGAACCATGCTGCTGCTACAGTCACAGGTTCGAATCCTGCCTCGGGCATGGATGTGTGTGCTGCCCTTACGTTAGTTAGGTTTAAATAGTTCTATGTCTAGGGAACTGATGACGTCAGATGTTAAGTCCCATAGTGCTCTGAGCCAGTTTTTTAAAAAGCTTTAAGGTCGTATGATTATGGTAACAGAAAAATTTAACTGCGAACACTATGGCTTCAACTAATAATTCCTTTCACAGAGAGGTAAGTGTAGTGAGAGGTTACTTTTTATTACGACTGGTTTTGGTCATTTACCATTTATGTAAAAGACCAAACAGAAGGAAATGGAATCTAACATCAAAATGGTTCAAATGGCTCTGAGCAATATGGGACTTAACTTCTGAGATCATCAGTCCCCTAGACCTTAGAGCTACTTAAACCTAACTAACCTAGGGACATCCAGGCCCAAGGCAGAATTAGAACTGCGACAGTAGCAGTCGCGCGGTTCCAAACTGTAGCGCCTAGAACCGCTTGGCCAATCTGGCCAGCAATCTGACATCGAAACTGAACAGAGGACCCAGTAAGATTACTAAATAGAGTTTCTTTTCGAGAAAATTACTATCACATGATCAGAATTCATACCTTTCATCGTACACGAAAAACGATTCTCATAATGAAAATATATGAAATTCTAAAGTAAAAAACTGCCTGTGAGGTACACAGCTAAGATATGAAGTGTCGAAGTTAACAGTTCGAAGATCATGCAAACAAAGAGCGTGAATGTGCATAATACATAACATTAGGTAAAAACACTTCTATGTCAAGTTTGTACGAATGTATAACAGTAACAAAGCTGTGTTCAACAAAGGCATTTTAAAAAATCAACCAAATGGCAAACATACGTACAGGGGCACATGATGTATACATGCCATACAAACGTAATAAAAACAGTGTACAAACCATAACGTGTAGAAAGCAGAAAACACCCATGTCATAAGCAGCTGACTCTCTAATCATACTGGAGTCAGATATAATTAAATTATATCAAGGAACGTAGATGCAGTACTACATCTAGTATTTATGAAGTATAATAATATGAAGAGATGGCAATGTGTATATCAAACTATCGTATCAAAAACTATCTCTCTATAAGCTTCTGCATAATCACATTAAACTAACAAAAAACACACAACAACAATAAATCCTTAATAATGTAACCATACATCGTTCATATTAGTCGTACTTGAGACAAGGTGTGGGGAGTCAACAACAGGCAACCAGTATTACCGATCATACTGAGTGCGCTTGTGACATTTCTCTTTCCACAATTACTAATTATAAAGGAAACTATTCGCAACTGAATCACAGTAATGTGTACAAATATCTACAAGGAAATATTATACTAAGAACACACATTTGTGATGCAAGCACTCTTACAGAGAGAGGCTCATAAGCGCTAGAGTAACAATGAATTACTTTGTAGCTGCACACACTTTCCAGGTAACACTCTAGATATTACAGTTATTAATAGGAAACCAAGCTCAAACTAACATGTCGTGTACGAGGGTTGACTGAAAGGTAATGCCTTCACCTCCGTAACATTTCAACTGTTGACAGCATTGGTATGTGGCAGGTACTGGCTTGTTCTGTAGCCTCTCCACTACAGCTCCAGGTGGCAGGAAGCCTAAGCATTGAACTGTTGTAGTGTTGTAGTGTTACAGTGTAAAGTATGGAACCCTACAGACGGTAGGGCAATGCATTTAAGCAAGGACGGTAGGGCAATGCATTTAAGCAAGGTGTAGTCATTTGATTCTTGACAGCAGAATGTGTCACTCCAAAGGAGATTCATCAGAGAATGTAAGCATTTTATGGTGAATGTGTTGATGTGAGTACTGTCCGTCATTGGGCGTGTAAGTTTAAAGGTGTTGATGCGAGAACATCTGACTGGCGTGACAGAGTTGGATGTCCTGGAACAGCAACCACTGAGTTTCACAAGCAAACCGATGACTGATTCAGAACGATCGTCTTATCACTCAGAGAGAAATTTCAAGCACAATCAGCATTTCACAAGAATGTGTGGGTCACATTATTGCTTCACGTCTAACCACAGAAGAATTTCAGGGACAATCTCACCACCATGTATCGAAGCAGGATTGCCCACTGCTATCCTGCTTTGGTCTTACGCTACTTCAGTAACCTAATTAAGCAATGAACGTTTAATTTTTTTTTTTTTTCATTTTCACTACTCAGATCCCGACTACAGATTCTGTGACCTTCAGCCTCATAGCACAGAATTCAGAAATAGTTTAAATAAAATTCCCCTAGTAAAACCTATTATTTCAGTACATTCTAGTATATATTCTAAAAGCAATGAGGTAATCAGTTTTATTGGAAATGCATACTATTAACAGTTATGGACGATGACATATTGTGCAATATATATTAAGTAACATTCGAGTGAGCTAATAGATCAAATTCAGCTATAAGACTGCATCCAAAAGAAAGCCTAAATTTTACTGATTTCAGCAAAGTGTTTAAATTTACCCAAAGTCTGTTAGTTCAATAGATATTAAGACTTAAAATCTGTTGCCTGTATGACTTTCAGTGCCAATTGTGACCAAACTACTAAATAATTCCGACATCTGTTTTGATATTTTTGATATCTTTATTTTTCTACGTAAAGTGACTCCAGTCTCAACTTTGTAAGTGCATTAATTAAGAATTAAGTAAATTTGAATATGTAAAAATTATTGTTCTAAAGGGCTACCGTGGTTACATATCGGGAATTCCCATGGCGGATGCATAAGTTAGTTTCGCGTATTTAAATTGATACAGCTTACTCATGTTAGTTAAATAATAAACCCAAGAGTTAACTTAAAAACCAGTTAGAAAGGATCATTTTAACCCTGGGAAATTACAAACTATAATATATTAACAGAATAGTGAAACATTCAAGCGCTCGTCTATATAAGGTCGGAGCTAGTGCAGCTATAGTTAGTTCTCGGTCAGATTCTCTTGGAGCAAAAGTGCAGCAAGTTGGTCAATTTTTTCGGTAATTGTGACTGTGAACTTTGTTAAAGACTGGAAGTTTTTAACCTTCCTAATGTGACGATTAAGTGTAAGAGGTCTGGTCACATGAATATTCTGTGTGCGAGTGAGAACAAAGAAATCGCCATGTGGTTGACATAAATGTTCAACAATCAATACAATCTTGACTTTTGATTTTGGAAAACTTAACCTAGGATCCTGGCTTCTTAATTTCAGTGTGATATAGGTGAGACAGACGTAGCTACCGGGAAGACAAAATTGAATAAGCAAAGCAAGTTAGATCGAGAACACTGGGCGAGGAAATATTTCAGTACCGGTACATCCGATTGTGACGTGAACTTTAGATGACACTACTAAATAAGGACATGTCCCGGCACGTTACATGTGGTGCCCCAGGTGAGGAAACAACCCAGCACGTTACAACCATACAGAATCCTCCATACAGTCCAGATTTAGCACCATTTGACTTCCATCTGTTCTTGATAATGAAAGGCGATCTGCTGGAACGTTATGCTTCTGATGAATACGTTGAGAGAACTGTGAGACTGGTTTCAGGAACAGTGTCGACTTCTTCTGTGATGGATTCAGAATACTTGTTCATTGTTGGCAGAAATTTATCCAATTGGCTCGTGTTGATTATGTGTAAAAGTGAATACTTTTAGTTAAGGATCACGTTCTGCAGACTATGTCTACATGTGATTTATTAAGATATTGCCATCCAAACCCAATTAACGAAGGTGGAGCATTACTTTTCACTCAACCCTCGTACTTGACTATGGCCTATTACATATAACGACAGGAACAAGTGTTGTACCATATTATGATTGTGTGTTATTAAAGTTTCAACAGCATGCAATAAAACCCATGAAAAATGATAAAGCTAAAGGACACAAAGCAGAAATTTAATACATTTGTTGTTTTAAGCCTTTATTTTAAATGAATATGATGGATTTTAGAAAACTTTTGTTTGAATTCTCTGACTGGAAATGTGGTTTCCATAGGCCAGGATGTATTGGACCTCAAGCAAACTTTGAAAATGCTATGGGAGATGGCCAAATACAAAATAGGAGGAAAAGTTTACTATTGTGTTTCTAATTGTTATCAGTTACAATTACAATTATTTAAAGCTGTTTTATACACTGCGGTTTCTTTGAATCTCTGGTATTTTGCAAATGATAATATTTTACATATCTGTTGTTCAGCATTTAGAGGTTTGAAATTGTGTCTAATGTTTGTTGGAAGCAACAAAGTGCTTATTATGAAAGTGAGTGTATGTTGTGCATCCTTATCTGCACTGCCTGATGACCTCTCACCGTTTCTGACAAATCCTTTTCTTTGTGTGTTGTAATCTTTTAAGATGCAGGAAAATATATGTAACACAAAAATAAAATTGTCTGGATTTACTCAGAAATAGGTATGATCTTACATCCAAGATTCATTTCTGTTGAACCAGGAAGCTATCAGATAGGAATGATTAACCAAATTCATGACATGCAGCACTAGATTCAACTTTTAGTAAGATCAGTGGAATAGTGTTTGGGAAAAAAGTGCCTTCAGTCCTGGGTCCATGCTTTTCTGATTTATTTCAATGATCTAATGCAGTTGTGAATGGTGTAGAATAAACTTACCATGTTTTCACATGGCACCAGAATTCTGACACATCTTTTACGACTGAGTGGCAAATCTGCAAATTACAGCCTCCTTGATCTCCACTGGTGGCGCCAAGGGAATCAGAGGAGAGCCGTGTGGAGGAGACTGGTTAGTTGGTTGTTTGAGGTTTAAGGGACCAAACAGCAAGGTCATCAGTCAATTGTTTCAAATAGGGTCCATTCCGCTAATGGGACATCTGAGGAAAGTCAGAACAATAAAAGGGAAGAAGGCAAAAAAGTAAAAGGGCAGTCATGTTGTAAATCGTAAAAAACAAAATGAGGCAAGTTGGCAAGAGAACAAACCCAACACTATGCTGAAGCAGCATAGGCAAGACCACCTGTGACTTAAGATGTGCAACCTATGGTAAAAGGAGACTGTTTTACCCTTTTTCTAAAGGATTGGTTTGAGTAAATGGGGCAAGAAAAGATTATCTCTGTCAGGGAGATGAGTCTGGAATCTCCAAACATGGCTTACAGTGGGAGACACACACTCACCGCCCTGCCCCAATACCTTAAAACTGAGAATAAAATCCACTTTCCTGGAGAAAACCGAAAACCAGAGAGACCATCCGGGAATCGTCAGCCAACATCAAAGGTAAAGTGTGGGGCAGTCTGTACTTAGCATGCAGAGCCAAAAGAAGGGGGCATTCAAACAAAATATGGGCAACTTACTGGAAGGCTCCACAACCACAAAGTGAGGGTGGCTCATGACGCAAAAGAAAACCATGGGTCAGCATGGTATGGCGAATGCGGAGATGACACAGTGTGGTCAAGTCTTTCGGGAGACGCGAAAGGAAGAACGCCACAGGCCTGTTGTCACCTTAATCACGTGAAGTTTATTAGAGAGAGGAGTAGCCAACCAAGTATGGGCCCATGATTGTGCGAAGTGGGATTTGATGTGGAGCCGTAAATCCTCTGCAGGAGGGGTTACAGAAAATGGGTGGTAAGTGACTGCACCTCCAGCCAAACGAACAGCGAGCTCAGTATCCGAGATGACGACATGGCCAGGGACCCAAAGAAAGTCAATGGAACAAGCAGCACGGTGAATATCAGCGAGATGGTCATGAATGGCAGAGACCAAGGGATGGCGCGAAAAACACCGGTCAATAGCAAGAAGGCCACTCATCGAGTCCGTACATAACAAAATGCGGTTGTGTTGGGACTGTTTAATGAAGGTAAGAGTCTGGGAAATTGCCATCAATTCCTCAATAAACACCCCACATCTAGATGGCAGCAGATAATTTTCCGTTCCAATAGAGGACGTGCAGGCATACCCAACATGATCAGTAGATTTAGAGCCATCAGTCTAAAAAACGACAGCATCCCAAAACTCTCACAAAATTCGGCGGAAAAAGGAAAGTAACACCACCAGGGGGGATGGAATCTTTCGGACCACGGCAGAGATCCATCCGAATTCGAGGCCGAGGTACTAACCAAGAGGGGGGTGGGGGTGGGTGGAGGGAACGGAGCGAGGAAGACAGGACAAAGAAGGAAGCTGAAAACACGACAAAGAGATGCAAGGCGGAGCCCAACCGATAAACCCGCCTGTGGTCGGGAGTCGGGTGGGCGACGTCCATGGTCTGGGAACAGGATAGAATAGGAAGGATGCGTAGGAGAGGAACGGATAACGAGTGCATAAGACACCAGAAGCTGGGACCGCCGAACAGAGTGGGGGGTGGATCCCAGCTTCAACCAGGAGACTGGTCACCGGTGCCTTCCCTACTAGCCCTATTGATAAACGGATACCACAATGGTAAACTGGATCCAGCATGTGCAGTGTGGAAGGAGCAACAACCATAAACTTGTCAACCATAGTCCAAGCGAGACAGAACTAGAGCATGATAAAGACAGAGAAGGAGGCAACGGTCCATACCCCAATAGGAGTGGGCAAGGAAGCGAAGGACATTGAGTTTACAGAAACATTCTACCTTCAGGAGTCTGATATGTGGCAGTCAAGTGAGCTTGTTGTCGAAAAGAAGACCCAGGAAACGAAACTGTGGGACCAAACGGCAATCGTTGTGCAGCGAGATAGAGCTCTGGATCAGGGTGGATCGTAGTACGGCGACAGAAGTGGATCACCCGCGATTTTGAAGGAGAGAATTGAAACCCGTGTGAGAGGGTCCATGCAGATGCACGCCGTATAGCTCCCTGGAGCTGCCGCTCTGACGATGCCATCGAGGAGGAACTAACCCAAATGCAGAAATCATCCACATACAGGGCAGGGGCAACCAAAGGACTGGCAGAGGCCACAGGTCCATCGACAACAATGAGAAAAAGAAGGACACTCCAGACAGAACCCTGTGGGACACTGGTCGTCTAGGTCTGTGGAGAACTAAAAACAGTACCAACTCAAGCTCTGAATGACAGATAAAAATCGGTAGTGGGCCCCAAAGATCCCACTGATGAAGGGTAAGTAAGATGTGATGGCGCCAGGCCGTGTCATAGGCCATTCGAAGGTCAAAAAACACTGCAACCAAATGTCGGTGCTCCGAAAAAGCCTGCCGAACTGTGGATTCCAAGTGAAGAAAATGATCGATTGGAGATTGTCCCTCTCGGAAGTTACACTGGTAAGGAGACAATAGATCCCAAGATTCGAGGACCCAATTGAGCCAACAGGCTACCATCCATTCAAATAACTTACAAACAACATTGGTGAAACTAATTGGCCGATAGCTGTCAACAGATAGCGGGTTCTTACCAGGCTTAAGGACAGGAACCATGATGCTATCCCTCCACTGAGAAGGGAAGTCACCCTGGAGCCAGATACGGTTAAACACCCAAAGAAGATGTTGCTGTTGTGGAGCACTGAGATGGTGAAGCACTTGATTATGAATGAAATCTGGACCAGAGGACGTATCATAAGAAGAAGATAGAGCAGAAATAAATTCCCATTCAGTGAAAGGTTTGTTTTAAGTTTCTGACTCACAAGGGGAGAAACATAAGGTGGAAGCATCAGGCTGCTGCTTTTGGTGAAGGAAAGCCGCTGGATAGGAGGCTTATGCTGATGCCACTGCAAAATGGGTCGCAAGGTAGTCTGCAGAAGCTAATGGGTCCGTACAAAGGCCATCTGGGAGGTGAAGGCCTGGGAGGGTGGACTGCCGATGGCATCTTTGGAGAGAGCGAAGTGTAGCCCATACCCGTGACAGAGGGACAGAAGAACCATGGGAAGAAACGAATCGTTCCCAACATATCCGCTTGCTCAGTTTGATTAAATACCGGGCTTTAGCGCGGAGGCGTTTAAAAGTAGCAAGGCTGGCTATGGATGGGTGCCTCTTAAGGTGTTGCAAAGCTCAAGGTTGATCACGGATGGCAATGGCAATGGCTGTACTCCACCATGGGACTTGCCGGCGACGAAATGGCCCAGATGAGCGGTGGACAGGAAGGCTAGCAACATGAACGATAGCGTCAGACGCGTCACGTAGGATGTCATCAATACAACCGGACAAAGAGGGAGAAAACACGATCTGTGCTGTGTATAGAGGCCAATCGGCAAGTTGGAAATACCAACGAGGTAATGTGTCCATCGGAGAGCGGGAAGGGAGCGAGATAATGAATGGGAAATGTTCACTATCACAAAGGTGGCGACCAGTGTAATGAAGGTAGGAGAGAGGGAAAAGAAAGAGAAAGATCAATGGCAGAAAGCGTACCATGACCGGCACTGAAATGAGTAGGAGAGCCATCATTAAGAAAGCACAAGTCGTGGTCTGCTATAAACTGCCTTTCCATCTAGACGAGGTCTTCTTATAGACCACTGCCCCACAATAGATGATGAGCATTAAAATCCTCAAAAAGGAGGAAAGGAGGAGGAAGTTGCTGAGGAAGGGCAGTTAAGGTAGTACGTGTAAGACTCCTCTCAGGAGGGAGATAAAGATTGCAAACTGTGAGCGCAGAGTAAGTGGACCCTAACAGCAACCGCTTCCAATGTAGTTTGAAGAGGAATCCACGTGCTAGTAATGTGTGTACGGACCAACGTACAAATGCCACCAGAAGCCCGCAGGGGTTCGACCCGATTTCGATAGAAAACACGGAACGCAAGGAGGGTCGGTGAGTGAGCACCAGTAAAATGAGATTCCTGGAGAACCACGCAAGCTGCATAGTAGGACAAAAGAAGGGATTTCAATTCTGGAAGTCGACGATTGGATTTAGCGTGTTCAGCCTCCCTTTAAACCATCGTTCTGTGGTTCTCCAACGGAATTGTAATGGATCCTGTCATACCGCAGGGTCCCCACCCGTCACCGACAACGAGGGGGCGACACCCATGAACTACAGGTCAGAATCCGGTTGTGAAGTCGGAGAAGGGAACTCCGGTGACTCCAGAGGCTCTTTGTCCCGGGACATATATTTCTTCTTCTTTTCAGGCTGCGCTCGAGGAGGGCTGTGTGGCAAAAAGGAGCCAGCTGCAGCAAGATCAGGAACAGAAAGAGACCGGGCGACTTGGGGGCCAAAAGATCGCGGCTCTCTCGGTCGTTGCAGGGCAGCAAACCTTTGGCCTGGAAGGTGCCTGGAAGAGGCATCCTGGGGAGGCGCCCTTGACCGGCACACGCCGAAGGAGTGGAACACTTCTCTGGCTGGGGAGGGAGGGCAGACCCCAGGGGAGAAGGTGTGGGAGCCGCAGGGGAGGGGGGGGGAAAGAGGGATCCAGGATGAGGGTAAGGAAGGGTGAGGAAGGGGTGAAAATGTAACCAAGCCGTAACTAGATGTCACAGACACAGGGTGAAATCATGTATATTTCTTAGGTGCCCTCTGTGTAGGTTAAACGATCGTGTGACTTATACTCCTTTCTTCTTATATACTGGGCAATCTGGTGAATGTGGAGAATGACTGCTGTGACAATTTACACACACAGGAGGGGGAACACAGGCACTCCTCTCATGGAGTGGACGTCCACAGTCGCAATAGAGAGGTGCCTGTGAGCAGCGGGAAGACATGTCCAAAACGCAAGCACTTAAAACACCTCATAGGAGGTGGGATGTACGGCTTCCCATCACATCGATACACCATAATCTTAACTTTCTCAGGGAGGGTATCTCTTTCAGAGGCCAGAATAAAGGCACCAGTATCAATACGATTGTCTTTAGGACCCTTCTGAACACGCTGAACCAAGTAAACACCCCGCCATCCGAGATTGTCCTGAAGTTCCTCATCAGTTTGAAGTATGAAGTCCCTGTTAAAACCACACCTTGTACCATATTTAGAGACTGTTGCTGATAAAAACTGCTTTAGCTGCCCAGTCTGCAGCCCTACGTGCCTGTATCCAGCTTGGCACAATTGCTGTGTCCATTACCCCCCACCAAACCCGACCGCATCTTGCTCAGGGAGTCCACTTCGCCCAACTTGTCTTCAGTGTGTTCCACAAAGAATAAAGGTTTGGTATTGGTGAAAGTATCTCCATCAGTCCTAGTGCAAACTAGATAATGGGGGAAAGGTTTTGCCCCTAGCTGACGGGCCTGACCCTCTTCCCAGGGGTAGCCACGGAAGGGAAGGCCGAAGGGACAAGAGAAGCAGCACTTGAGGAATCAGTTCCACACGGAGACATGGCCGCAGAAGAACGGCCAGAGTTCAGGACCCGTATGCGTTTCATTTGCATAGCGTCCGCCCTGATACCATCCCCTCCGATCAGGGGCTCTCCTCACGGACGCCACCTAGCCACAGCAAGGGCCGTCTGGCACCGCGTCCATTGCCAGGAGTTCCGATGCTCCAGGATGACGAGCAACCACTCCAAGGCATGCATGAGGATGTCACAGGGATCACACTTCTGATACCTGAGCTGTGTGTTCAGGGGGCTCAACAAAAAGGGTACATAGCGACCCCACCACATGGGCTGGCTACCGTGCTCGCTATGCACGCTAGTGTCAGACAACGACATGAAAGAGAAGGTAGAACGTACTAGGAGGGCGCACGTCGGAGACACTAGGTAAGGTGCTTTTCCCCAAATGGTTCACACTATGGAGGAGAAATTTTGTAACGGAGGTCAAACCCCAGAGGGGGGACCAAGGAATGCCAAAAGAAGGAAATGATTATGGAACAAAGCCGAATTGTACAACCAACAGAACCAGGATGATAGCAGGGGCCAACATAAGCAAGGACACCAACAGAGGGAGAGGAGAGGGCGAGGGGAAAGGAGCAAGGAGGGGAAAGGAGGGGAAGGGAAAGGAAATGCAGCCCTGGAGAGAAAGAAGGCTGCAATGGCTCAGGGCCCCATGCTCGCCACGCACGTATTCACAAAAGACTTATTGACCCCCTGGGAGGGTGGAGGCTGGTGGGGCAAGACAATGATATCTGCAATATACGGGCAGTGATAGCACATTTAAAGTAATTGTCTGATGAATGGCGCTGCCTTGATTCTGCTGATATGGCAGTGCTTAACTGGAGTGATGTCCTTACTTGCATGGTAAGACTTCTTACAATAGTGGATTTAGGCAGAGGAGAATGGACTTCCCTACAGAAGTAATATGTTACTTGTTAGTGGCTAACGATTAATTCTTTACATCAGCTTACACATCCCTATATATTTCTATACTTCCATCGTGATTGAAGACGTCTTGCATTTTGGTGGCTCAAAACTTGGGTAGGAGAAGGAGCAGCACTTCCGTGGGTCAATTTACTTCCGCTGATCGTGGCAGTATTAAGATACTGACTGTGACTTAACCTAAGACGTTTGTCATCTCACAAGAACCTTCCCAAGTTTTACGGAACACTCCTCATCTGTCATATGCAGCACATGGCATTGTGTGTGACAAGTGTTGTAATCAAACCTATTATTATTTCATTAACACATGGACAAACACGACAGTACGTTAAACATAGGTTCTCACTAGTTATATTCAATGGAAGGTTACTGAAGCACTGCTGCCAACCTTTGATGGGTTTGACGTACCTGTATAGAGATGTGGATTTACGTAAAGATCGTAGCAGAATGTGATTAACTGATGGAGATAGCCATGTGATTAGTAATTCGGAATGAATTTGAAATTGAGGATACCACCGTTATGCTGTCATAGTTATCTTGTGAGTGTCCTTGCTATGGCTATCAATTTTACGATGCTGGCTTCCAGAAACTAATTATGGTTGATTTGAGACTGTGTAAAATGTGTGTGACGTGTGCTTGGATGGGCATTTGATGTCCAGTAAATGTTGGCGTCTGAAATGTGACGTCAGTTGCTACCAACCGGAGGTTAACGGCTGTTAGTAGCACAGTGGACTGTGGCAGCTTGGGTTGGCCAAGGTTTCGTCAGGGAAGCTACGTTGCATTCTGTTAAACCTAGTTTTTTCCTGTCTTTCAAATCTTTATTATTGCATTTCCTGCATCATACATTTCAATATTCCCTTAGGTCCAAGGTGTGTAAATAGTGTTGAGATTTTAATTCATTCCCCATTGTTAAGTGGCCTGCATGTCTGTTTCACTCACTGACTGTTTGCACGATTATTTTCTGATTTAAAAAAAAGTTGTCTCAGTGTTCCAAGAATTTGCAATATTTGAAGGATCTATGTTAATTAAATGTATGGTTCTTGCGAATCCTTTCAACTTCATGCTCTTCATTAGTCTACTTTGACGTAAAAAATTTGGAAAGTAATGGTTATTAAAACTAAACGTTTTTGAGTGTTACTCTGCGTTTTAAGACCCAGTGCAGGCTCCATATACCACTTGGTATGCTGAATTCCTTTGCTTGGGCTGGCTAAGGAGTAGTTGACAGCTATTACACAATGTATATGAAGTCACGAGAAGCCAGATTAACACAAAGACAGTCAACAGCCAGCAGGTGAGTTGGTAGCACCACGTTCCTGGGTATTTGCGCTAGCTTCCAACTACGCTGGGAACATGGCGTTCATTCAACTGAGCAAAAGTGAGATCAGCAGCCTTTACATCAAAACGTCTCTCATATTGGAGACGAAACGGTCACAAAAACAGCTTACGTTGTTTCTGTGCACTCTATGAAAAGAAACCTAATTATCTTCTGGGCCACCTATTCTCTTCCTCATACTATCTTCACTGCTTAGTGAAGTGAGTAAACTCGTGTGTAAACTAAGTTCAAGAATCTGTTTCGCGTATTCTCAGTTGGCTAAACTGATTTGCTTTTCGATACATTTAGTTCTCTAATGTGTTGCTATCAAGGACTCCATTGTCTGAACAACTCAGCATTTCACATGTGTAACTCCAAATAAATGAATGCTGTAGTCCACTTCTGAAGTAATATTCCATGAGCTTTTCAGCTCAGTGGGAGGGAGATTAAAAAGTTACAGAGCAGCATACTTACCACCTCCTCACAGCAGGTTGCATAACTGGCATTCGTTGTCTCTCACCCCTTATGCTACCCCTCTTGCGCATCATGTGAACAGACTCCTTATCTAAGGTAAGAAGCTTTCTAGTTTCACAATTGACAGCTGTTTCAGGGGTCTATTTAGCTTCACATCCGTAGGTGTTCCCTGAACGTGTCCCACATGTGACCACCGCGTGGTGCTAGTAGAGCAACAACTGTCTGCCAGACAATGGCTGTACGTCTTCTTAATGTATTCCAAGACCTTACTGGACAGAGAGGGAACGAATCAGTACATAAAAAGCTCCTTTTGTAGGGCCACATCTCTAGGAGAATGGGAGTAGGTGTTTATGTCAAATGAACGTCGAGAACGTTAGCAGAAATTCTACAGAACATGCTGTTCAAAAGCAATGATATGTCCCACAGGGAAGTCGTTCAGATAATGGAAATCAACTACGCTATACAAGAGAAAATGGTGTGACACGATACTGTTGGTGCGACATACACGATGCTTACCGAGTAGGCAGGCAACACGTCTGTACTAAAATAGAAATGGTTACCTGCTAACCAACTCACGACACTATTACGTTACCACCTAAACTGACGAACTAATCTCTTTCCTTGGTCGACATGTTATTCAAACATTCGTTAAGTAGGCGGTAGAAAAACGACATACATTTTGTTTGCAATGCTGAAGACGGTTGCATTCAGTTAAGTAGCTTGGAATTGGAGAACGGCACCAACTCACGTTTGGCACTGCTGATGGGAACCATAGCTTTGTCACAACTCAAAATTTTGTCAGATTTCCCTCATTTTCAATACTGTCTCGCTCCTGCAGGAATCGGAGGAACAATCCCATTGATGATGTTAATTCCTATGTTGCAAAGGGTACCTACAAACAGGAATTGAATACAGGCATTCATCGTTTTACACGAAGTCATACCATTCAGTTATTTCTGCCGATAACGGCAACAGCTTTTTGAGGGCGGTTACTGTAACAGCGAAGATGCATGTACCCTGAGAATATTCAAAGAATATATTCGAAGCTGAGACAAGAAATATTAGAAACTCTACAAGTTACAACTACTCAGGACCTTAGCCTTTAATCTGCCAAGAATTTTATTTTCAGTACACAGTTTTATTGTTCAAACGCTCTACCGAGTGTTCCAGGCACGCAGCAGCAACGCTCTCTAACTTTATCGCCCCTTTCTATAGACTTCTGGAACGCGAACTGGTAATAGGGATTGGTCAAACAAATGGACAGCCAGCCAGCTTTTGCCCCCAGACGAAACAGTGCATGCTAATTTTTGGACATCTCATACTGATGCAAACTTTCAGAAGATGATGCCTACATCTTTGGCTTTTATTAATTTGTTTGAAGCCTAGGGTATCATCGGGAGACTGGGCCTAATGTATGAAGTGGTAATGAAATCCCAATTCAAAAGGTTAAAGAATCTTGAAAGCATGTTTTGTGACATGATACCAGGTCACTGTAGTAAATACAATCAGTAGCTAGGAATTCCTCCTCAATGGCTCACATGAAGGTGCAATATTAGTCCCAATGGTACTTACACTTCACATCGTGGATGTGCCAGAAATAATATCTAAGAAATCTGGTTACGTTGCTGATTGGATAATAAGAACGAGCAAAATTTGTTAAAATACGGAAGACGTCCTCACATATAATTTGTCTGCACTGACAGTACTTCTGAAAACGGAGGCTTACAGCTAACATTAGTGAAACGCCACCTCTGACGACGCAGGGAGCACAACATATACGCAATTTGTTGACGCCGTCCACGCCAAGGAGCAGGTGCCTGTCCTAGGAACACCGGGGCTCTGAACAAATGGCTTCTGTCATTCCAGGTGGTTTGCTGTTTTTTGTTGTAAGGCGCAAAGATTTTGTTCTTTCGTGCCAACGTCAGAACTGTAGAACACGAAGATGAAAAAGGGGTTAAAACGACTAAACGGTAAACTCAATTGATGGAGGAAAAGACAGCTTAAAAACAAAGACTGATAAAAGTCTATAAAATACACCATAGAGACAATGGAGGTGCTACACTGAAGATTAAATGTCCTTCGCCATATCGCTACAACAGATCGAGAGTAAAACACGGTCGATAGCCCGCGGCACGCCTGATAACGTAGACGGCAAACGTAAATGAGAACATAAGTGGTTAAGAAAAGTGCATTGTGAACCGTCAGAGACTCAGGATAATGAGTACAAAGTGGTAAGTGATCACCTCTAAACTAAGGACGATGGCTAAGAAGAGAGTGCCCAATACGCAACCCAGCTAAGATGATCTGACGTCAAGAGGGCAGAGGAGGAGGCTGTCCAAGCCACTGGGAGAGCCTTAAAAACCCAGGGATTATTCCTAGAATGGAGGACAACTGGTGATGCCAAAGTGACACCACCTGCTGGCAGACAGGAACAGAGATCATCTGGGAGAATATAAGAACCAGCAGGCTGAGGTACGAGGACTGCAGTCTAGGCAGCAGCGTCAGCAGCCTCATTTCCTGGCAGACTGACCTGAGCAGGAAACCACATGAACATCACAGTGGATCCCTCAGGAGTGAGAAACTGAGTTTTCCTGGACCCGTTGCACCAAGGGATGGGCAGTGTACAGTGGTCAGACTCTGTGCCCTTTAGTCTTCGTGCACAGGACAATGGAAAAGCCTGTGTCACCAGATCTGTTCTGGCCTCAGAGGGCGAAGAGCTCTGCTGGAAATACTGAGTAGTGTTGCAAAGGCAGATACGGAAAAACGTTGGTGCAGATGACAACGGCACACCTGATACCACAGTCAGAGCCATCAGCATACAGAAAGGTACTATTAAAAAGTCGCGTGTGTAGGTAGTGGAAGTCAAGGCAATAGAACGAGGCTGCAGTAGTGTCCTTGGGGAGCAAATGAAGGCTAAGGAGAACACAGGCTGCCACAGAAAGCCAAGGTGGAGAAGGGTTCACTCCCACTAGGATAGTTGCAGGTAGTGTAAAGTTCGGCTGCTGGAGCAAGAACTGAAAATGGGCTCCAGGAGGTAACTGAAGAGGAGTGGGCCCGATACTGGCTATCAAAGTAGTCATCGAAGGAGGCATAGGATGGGTGGCCTGGCATGGCGGAAAAACTCCATGTTTATCTCTTGAGGATAACTTTAGTATGACTGGTAATTCAACAGCTTCGGCATACGCGCTGAACTTGGCTAGCATAAAAGGCGCCAGTGGCCAAACAGATGCGACGATGGTGGGTAGTGTTGAGATGGCATACGAAGAACAGACGCGCAGATGCGTAAACAAAGCACCAATATTCTAGTTTTTATTGGACAAGGGACCAGTACAAACCGATAAGGGGGGTTCAATCTGCCCCCAGGAAGTATCATTGAGGACATGTCCTACATTGAGGAACTACGTACAGTGGGCTCGCAGGTGGGACACGCGTGAGAACGAACAGTTTCCTATTGAGCATGAGCCACAGGAATTTCGTAGTTTCAACTAACAGAAGAGCAGCAGGCCAAAGTTGAGAATATGGGGGGAGAAATCAACTGCACTGACAGGAACCAACACAAACGGTTTTGTCAGTGGAAAAAACAATACCATTCTCGATGCTCCATGAGTGAAGAAGTTAGAGACGTCGCTCAATGTGAGAGGTTCCTGGAGGACTGCAATGGATGGCAGAATCGTCAACAAAAAAGGGAGCCAGAGGTGCTCAGCAGGAGGCAGGCCATTATAGCGTTAATGGCGATAGCAAAGAGGACAACGCTGAGGATGGAAATTGAGGTACACCGTTGTCCTGGATAAAGTTGTCTGACGAGGCACAACCCACATACACCTTGAAAACTCCATCTTCTAAAAATTGCTGAGGTGAACAGGGAAGCTATGTGTAGAATACAGACATACCAGTCCTCCAGCAGGTGTCTTCCACAGAATCGAAAAATATTGCTTGCCAGGGATTTCCACAGAAAGCCCTTCATGGCATAGGTGGACAAAGTGAAGAAATGGTCAACTGGAGAATGGCGCACTCTAAATCCACATTGGGCACTGGGTAGTAAATTGCAGGACTAACCACCACGCCAGGTGGGATGAATCATATGTTCAATAACCTTGCAAACAGCTGCTGAGAGTAATGGGGCAGTAGCTGGAAGAGTGCTTCTCCTTACCCTGCTTATGCTTGGGTGTGACGGTGGCTTCAGTCCAGCATCTCGGAAACCTTCCCTCCACCTAGAGGGGATTGTCCGTATGGAGGATAAAATACTTGCCTGCAAGAGAAGGTGCTGCAACCTCTGAATGTTAACATCTTCCAGCCCTGGGGAACAGAATCGGGATTAAGTGAGATTATAGTACAACTCTCTCATAGTAAATCCGGCATTGTAGCCTCAAGATTCTGAAAAAGCAAGGTTATTGTCCAAGCCGCCTCCACTTTTTTCCGATAGAGGAAGGCCGGGTAATAATGCGTAGAGCTCGAAATCTCCGCAAAACAAAGCTCCAGGAAGTTTAAGATAGCGATAGAGTCCACTATGACATCTGGTACTGTCATCCAGAGATCTGAGAAAGGCCCTTTCTCCCAGATATCCCTACGAGTTTGGCGCAAATGACAGAAGAGCGAGAGGAACTTAGCAAAAACGTAGATGGATTTCATTTACTAATTTTGTCTCTAAGAATGCAGTGGCACTGTGCACACAACTGTTTACAACAGATGTAGTTTGTCATCGTAGGAGGACAGTTATAAACGCGGAGAGCACGGTTCCGCGCACGAAGTGCCTCGCAGTACGCCTCAGTCCACCAAGGGACCAGGACACAGAGCAGTAGAGAGGAAGTTCGAGGAATGAAATTTTCGGCTGCACTAAGGGTAACCTGCTCATCGCTAGTGCGGAAGTTTGTTCATCGAAGGTCGCCAGCGAGGAGTGAAGCCTCCATTCAGCCTTAGAAAGCTACCAATCAATTTTGCACATATGTAGGGGTATGTGTCAGCAAACAGAAAGCACAAAGGAAACAGTTGCTGGAGTACACGTCACAGAACCGGCCACTCTACAAGCTGTGCAGTGCAGAACAAGGAGTCCAAATAGTGATAGGTGTGTGTGGAGTGGGTGCTCCAATGTTAAGGCGGATGAGGTTGAGTTAATTGTAAATGTCAGCAAAGACGTCACGCCTCTGTCAGGTTCTTGAAGAGCCCTGAAGGGGCTTCCATTTCATTTCATGTCCCTCGACTCTTACAACTGCCATCTGGTTTCTGTACAAATTGTAAATACTCTTTCGCTCCCTGTATTTTACCCCTGCCACCTTCAGAATTTGAAGGAGAGTATTCCAGTCAACATTATCAAAAGCTTTCTCTAAGTCTACAAATGCTGGAAACGTAGCTTTGCCCTTCTTTAATCTAGCTTCTCAGATAAGTCATAGGGTCAGTATTGCCTCACTTGTTCCAATATTTCTACGGAAACCACACTGATCTTCCTCGAGGTCGGCTTCTACTAGTTTTTCCATTCGTCTGTAAAGAATTCGCGTTGGTATTTTGCAGCTGTCACTTATTAAACTGATAGTTCGGTAATTTTCACATCTGTCAACACCTTCTTTCTTTAGGATTGCAATTTTTATATTCTTCTTGAAGTCTGAGGGTATTTCGCCTGTTTCATACATCTTGCTCACCGGATGGGAGAGCCAGTCCTGACAAAACTCTACCAAGGCCGTCAGTAGTTCCAATGGAATGTTGTCTACTCCGGGGGCCTTGTTTCAACTCAGGTCTTTCAGTGCTCTGTCAAACTCTTCACACAGTATCTTATCTCCCATTTCATCTTCATCTACATCCTCTTAAATTTCCAAAATATTGTACGCATGTACATCGCCCTTGTATAGACCTTCTATATACTCCTTCCACGTTTCTGTTTTCCCTGTTTGCTTAGAACTGTGTTTCCATCTGAGCTCTTGATATTCATACAAGTCGTTTTCTTTTCTCCAATGGTCTCTTTAATTTTCCTATACGCAGTATCTATCTTACCCCTAGTGCGGTAAGCCTCTACACCCTTACACTTCTCCTCTAGCCATGCCTGCTTAGCCATTTTGCACTTTCTGTCGATCTCATTTTTGAGACGTTTGTATTCCTTTTTGCCTGCTTCATTTACAGCATTTTTATATTTTCTCCTTTCATCAATTAAATTCCATATTTCTTCTGTTACCCAAGGATTTCTACTAGCCCTCGTCTTATTACCTACTTGATCCTCTGCTGCCTTCACTACTTTATCCCTCAGAGCTACCCATTCGTCTTCAACCGTATTTCTTTCCCACATTCCTTTCAGTTGTTCCCATATGCTGTCCCTGAAACTCTGTACAAGCTCTGGTTTAGTCAATTTGTCCAGGTCCCATCTCCTTAAATTGCCACCTTTTTGCAATTTCTTCAGTTTTAATCTACTGTTCATAACCAATAGATTGTGGTCAGACTCCTCATCTGCTTCTGCAAATGTCTTACAATTTAAAACCTGGTTCCTGAATCTCTGTCGTACCATTATATAATCTATCTGAAACCTGCCAGTATCTCCAGGCTTCTTCCATGTTTACAGCCTTCTTTTATGATTCTTAAACCAAGTGTTAGCTATGATTAAGTTGTGCTCTGTGCAAAATTTCACCAGACGTCTTCCTCTTTCATTTCTTAGCCCCAATCCATATTCACCTGCTATGGTTCCTTCTCTCCCTTTTCCTACTTTCGACTTCCAGTCACCCATGACTATTACATTTTCGTCTCCCTTCACTACCTGAATAATTTCTTTTATCTGATCATGGAGTTCTTGAATTTCTTCGCCATCTGCTGAGGTAGTTGGCATATACACTTGTACTACTGTAGTAGGCATGGGCTTCGTGTCTATCTTGGCCACTATGCTGTTTGTAGCAGCTTACTCGCACTCATATTTTTTTATTCATTATTAAACCTACTCCTGCATTACCACTATTTGATTTCGTATTTATAACCCTGTATTCACCTGACCAGAAGTCTTGTTCCTCCTGCCACCGAACTTCACTAATTCCCACTATATCTAACTTTAACATATCGATTTCCCTTTTTAAATTTTCTAACCTACCCGCTCGATTAAGGGATCTGACATTCCACGCTCCGATCCATAGAATGCCAGTTTTCTTTCTCCTGATAACGACGTCCTTTTGAGTAGTCCCCGCCCGGAGATCCGAATGGAGGACTATTTTACCTCCGGAATATTTTCCCAAGAGGACGCCATCATCATTTAACCATACAGTAAAGCTGCATGCCCTCGGGAAAAATTGCGGCTGCAATTTCCCCTTGCTTTCAGCCGTTCGCAGTACCAGCACAGCAACGCCGTTTTGGTTAATGTTACAAGGCCAGATCAGTCAATCATCCAGACTGTTGCCCTGCAACTACTCTTCAGGAACCACACGTTTGTCTGGCCTCTCAACAGATATCCCTCCGTTGTAGTTGCACCTGTTGTGGTTGGCAGGAGAGCCAACCGTGATAGTAAAGGAGGCCGAAATGCTCGCGTTTTAGCTCACGCAGGCTCGCGTGAGGTCTGGAACATGACAAGGGAATTAGAATTGAGAAAAACGGACGTAGCTGGTGGAATACTTAACTTTAATCCATTAATGGAGAACGTCGCTCTTTAAAGTACATGATTCACAATATCAATAATACGGATAATGGCGCCTTGCTGGGTCGTAACAAATAACGTAGCTGAAGGCTATGCTAACTATCGTCTCGGCAAATGAGAGCGTAGAAGTCAGTGAACCATCGCTAGCAAAGTCGGCTGTACATCTGGATCGAGTGCTAGGAAGTCTCTCTAGACCTGCCGTGTGGCGGCGCTCGGTCTGCAATCATTGATAGTGGCGACACGCGGGTCCGACGTATACTACCGGACCGCGGCCGATTTAAAGGCTACCACCTAGCAAGTGTGGTATCTGGCGGTGACACCACAGCACCTACGGTACGGATATCTGTACCGTTGAGGCACGCAAGCCTCCCCACCAACGGCAAGGTCCGTGGTTCATGGGGGGAGGGCCCTGAAGGGTATTGTGTACATTAAAGTCACGAAGTAGCAAAAAGAGGTGAGGGTGTTGGCCACTGCTAACATCAAATGCTGGAGTGATGTCAATAAAAGAAAGGGAACAAGGGATGAAAGGAAATTCAGACTGTAACAGCTTGCAGCCAAGTGTTCAGTGAGAGTGATTGAATATGAACGTCAACCAATAGGAGCAGCATGAATCCTTCACGAGATGGAATGTAATCATTGGGAGGGAGGGGGGAGATTAAAGTGGACTGGAAAGAAACGGAAGACGTCGAAGCCATCACAAGGGCAATTTTGTTTCCTCGGGGCAGGGATTCCAAGAGCAGTTTAAATCCTCATTGTTGGATGTAGTGACAAACATTCCACTGGAGGGAAGTCATGACGGATATGGGAGGAGGAATAATGGTGGGTTGTCACCTCATGGGCTGCTGAGTGTCAGCCTTCAAAGAATCAATGCTATAGGGCGTAGTGGCTGGAGGATCCTGTTCCATGCAACCTACGAAAGTGTCGGCATCCTCACTGAGTAAGTGTGCAGGTTCCATGGCACGAAAAAGGTTGGCACTGGCAGAACGGAGCTTGGGCAGGTGAGGGTGTCATGTGACGACGCTGCTTATGAGGACCAGCCAGTCAGCGAAAGGAAAGACAGTTTTCCTTGGATATCTGAGCCTTTGCTGTCGGCAGATGAAGTTTCAGATGTCTGTTGGCTTGAAGGATGTTTAAAATCTTCACAGGGCACTTTAGTCCCTGATTTCTAGCCTGCTGGTTGTGTAGCAGGTGATTTCGTCGCCAGAGGTGAAGATGTTGCGAGTTGCAGCTTCGGAGAAGGAGAAGCGGATACTACCGTGACACTAGGCTATTTTACAACTGCGATGCTGCATTTGAGAACGCATGTCCGTGTGGCGATTTGCTTTGAGGAGCGAGGAGTATCGAGATTTATACTTTTAGTAGCAGATGGTGGAAAACACAGCTTTCACTATCCAACAGCTTGTTAACGATAGGTTAAGGCTCTTTTTCCTTCACTCTGATCGCCTTGACAGCTTACTCACGGAGATACAGAGGAAATTAACGAGATGAGGCAGCATAGTTGATATTGTAATTTATGCAGCAGGGAGAAGGTGGTGGGCAATTGCACTCATGAGCATCCCTACCACAAGTACTACATTCGGCTGTGCTTCGTCAAGATATTTGAGTATGGTTGTAATGTAGACACCAGCAACAGCTGACTGGGCTTGTCATATGGCACGTGATGAAATACTTAGCTTGCCGTGATCTGACAGAAGCACTACTACATCGGACATGGAACAGTGTGTGTAGGCACTATGGTTTTGTCAACCTGTTTCATTACCTGATGGTCTTCATCCATCCAGATAACACTCGCTGCAGAAAAACCAGAAATATCAGTGGAAGTTGCAAAAATACGTCCCACTGGTGAGAGTATTAAAATCCTAAAGGTAAACTTCAACTAAGTGCCGGAGTTTGAGGTGCTCATCAAAAGCAGTGATGCTCACATTATGGTAGGTACAGAAAGCTGGTTCAAATCCGAAATGGTAGATTTTTAGGGAAAATTTAGGTGTACATCGAAAGTATAGCCAAATGACAAATACAGGTCGTGTATTTGTCGCAGTACAGTAACTCAAATCCACAGAGAGAAATTGAAGCTGCATGTGGGTGACTGCACAAGACTGAGTACCACGAGTGGGTATAAAAGGATCCTATCGCCCAACAGACTCCTCTACTGATGTAACCGAACACTTGAACAAAACTAATTTTCCCAGTTAATTGTTGGATGATTAAAGTCTCCACCACTGATTACAATATGATTGGGGAACTTGTTGAGAAGTGAACTGAGGTTTCGTCTAGTGGTGGGTATGGTAGGGCGTCCTGTGAAAGTTCACTAACAATTACTGTTAACTGACAGTTAAGAACCCTAGTTATGATGGAAATATATTGGATTTAATGCAACGAACATACCTGAATTCTGAGGATACCCACATCGAAACTGGGATCAGTGACCATGGTGGGGTTCTGGCAACAGTGATTATTGAAGTACAGAGGTCAACTAGAGCAGAAAGATAAGTATGTTCTGTAAACTAGATGAAAATGGATGTTGTCATATGTGAATGAGGAACTGGAAACACAAGGCAGGAGCATGTAGAAGAAATATGGCTCAAATTTGAAAGGGTAATTGACCACATGCTGGATAGATGTGTGTCCCACAGAACAGTTCATAATGGGAGATAACCTCGATGGTATAGAAACGCTGTAACGGAACTTTTAAAGGAACATTAGTGCAAAATAGGTCTGAAAGCGTAGGGCTATAATTAGGTGCTGAATGAAATGTTTGAAGGGATCACGCTCTGTTGACAGGCAGTGACTACCGTAGCCAAATATGTGAATGTAGGCTTTCCCGGCGTGTACTGCAGATGAAATCTTCTCGGGCTTCCATCCGGGTATCTGCGTCGAAAACCCGCGACGTTTCGATGAGGACATTTAACGTATATAGAGATGGGCAGCACGAATGGTCACAGGGTTAATTCGTGGGAGAGAGAATGAAAGAACTAATTCTCGAATACAGAAGCTATCCCGAGAAAGTGTTAAAGTTTCAAGAACCGGCTTTAAATGATTACTCTAGGATATACTACCATCCCAATCGCTCACATTGGGATCGTGAGTATATTATTAGAGTATGTACTGCACGCACAGAGGCATACGAATGATCGTTCTTTCCGTGCTGTATACGTGAATACAAGAGGAAGAAGCTCTAGTAACTGGTACAATGGGACGTAACTTCTGCCATGGACCTCATGATGGATTGCGAAGTATAGATGCAGATGCAGACTTAGACGCTACCACCTTGAAACTCATCTGCATCGTCCTCTTGTTTCCTCCCTTACAAGCCAATCATCTTACTTTTTCTTTTGGCAGTCAAAAACTGGCGGAACTGTTGTCGTAGCTCTATTCTTTTTTGACAAGTTCTCTTTACTTGGGCGTCCTCGCTTTGATTTCTCTTAACGGCTAATAGTCCACCCGCAATTTCCGCTTTTAATTTGCGCAGTGGAATGTGTTGTTCTTGAAGTAACCTGCAGTCCATTCGAGTCACCTGGTGATCACCGCAATTTTAATTGCGTCCTGGAAGCTGTATAAATACTAAATCATCGATGCTATGTAGTATTTCTATAGTGATGATAATCTGTCAATCAAATACCACCAATACAGGTGTTGTAAGGTGCAATGACCCATCTTGGGACTTGCACGTATTGTCTTTGTGGAATGTTCCACCTGTGTCTCACCCTGAGTCTCAATACCAACGAAAGATGATTGCAGAGTAAGACGTTTGTTATCGTACGTATTACTACAATGGATCTCCTGTATCTTCTATTGGACGTGCTATTGCTCCTCGTTCTCCAGCCTTCATGTCTTTTCGTTGGGGAGGTCAATCTTTCAGCATATTTACTCCTAATACTCAAGAGAGTACTAAAGAGTGTCACTCATAAAGAAATTGTCGGCGTGCACCTTGAAATTGTGGTTTTCTGTCAATGTGTGGTTTTTTGTAGTTTTCGGGCGCAAACTACAGTGGTCATTAGCGCCCAGACTAAATTATGAATGCACTGTGAGGCACAATGTTAAAGCAGCAACTAAAAAGGACAACACTAATAAAAGGCACATTAACAGGCAAGGAATAATACAAAACAGCATAATCAAATGTCAGACAGGTTTGAAGAAGTGGATAAACGATGAACGCGAGCAGCTGCTTTTGGGTCATCCGCTAAAATTTCTTCCAGAGTACATGGAGGGCTATGATCAAAGCGCAGTGCACTAAAATTTGGACAGGACATTAAAATGTGGCGTACAGTTAGCGATTGCCTACATTGGCAGGACGGCGCCGACGCAGCCGTCAGCAGACGGCGGCGGCTGAACCGGCAGTGTCCAATACGTAACCGGGACAAAACGACCTCCTCCTACCGAGAAGGGCGTGAAGAGGTTGTCCAAGCCGTGGGGAGAGGTTTCAATGTCCGAAGCTTGTTTTCAATAAGTGTAGACCAATTGGCATGTCACAGCGATAAAATGCGCTGACAAATGACCCTGCTGAAATCAGATGAAGGCACAAAACAAGAACCTGTCCGAGGCTGGAGGACCGCAGCCTTGGCGGCGGCATCTTGCAACTTCATTCCCAGGGATACCGACATGGCCAGGAACCCACATAAAGGTAACCGGAGAACCATCGTCAGCCAGCTGCTGAAGAGAGCGTTGGATCTGGCGCACGAAAGGGTCAACCGGATACGGATCACTGAGGCTCTGGATGGCGCTCAGGGAATCAGAGCAGATGACATAAGCAGAATGTCGGTGGCGGCGGATGTATAGAACAGCCTGGTAGAGGGCAAAGAGCTCAGTTGTGAAACCGAACAATGGCCATGGCGCCGGTATTTGAAACTGTGTGCCCCGACAATAAAAGAACACCTGACACTGTCATTGGTCTTAGAGCCATCTGTATAAATGAAGTTCGTATTAATGAACTTCTAACGAAGTTCGACAAACCGCGAGAGATATACTGAAGCTGAGGTTACCTCCTTTGGGAACGAGCTGAGGTCAAGGTGAACGCGAACCTGAGCGTAGGGTCAAGGTGGCGTTTTGCTCTCACCCACTCTAAAGGTTGCAGGGAGTGGATAATTAAGTTGCTGAAGGAGGCAACGAAAGCGAACTCCAGGGTGTAGCAGGGCAGATACATAGAACCCGTATTGACAGTCGAGAGAGTTATCAATAAAGGAACTATAAGACGGCTGGTTGGCCACTGATAATAGCCGACAGGCATACCAACATAGCAGTACATCGCGCTGGGAGGTTAGTGGCAATTCACCGGCTTCAGCATGAAGACTCTCGACGGGACTAGTATAAAACGCTCCGATCGCAAGACGTAAACCCCGATGTTGTATGGAGTTGAGACGGCGTAAGATGGACGGCCGTAAAGAGGAGTGTACAAAGCTCCCACAATCCAGCTTGGAGCGGACGATCGACCGATATAAGCGAAGTAGGACGGTTCGATCCGCTCCCCACAACGTACCGCTGAGAATATGGAGGGCATTTAGAGAACGGGTACAACTGGCAGCCAAAAAAGACATGTGGAGATAAGTTTCCTGTCAAATGTAAGACCTAAAAATTATCCTGTCTCCACGAATGGGAGAGCAACGGAGCCCAGATTTAAGGACGGTGGGAGAAACTCTTTGTAGCGCCAGAAGATAATACAGACCGTCTTCTCGGCAGAAAAACGGAAGCCATTGGTGACACTCCAGGAGTAAAGCTGGTCAAAACAACGCTGAAGACAGCGCTCCAGGAATCATGTACGCTGTGCGCTGCAGTAGATGGTAAAATCGTCCAAGAAAAGGGAGACTAATACATCAGCTGGGAGGCAATCCATTATTGGATTGATCGCTATGGCGAAGAGAGTGACGCTCAAAAATGAGCAATGTGGCACCCCATTCTCCTAGCGAAAGGCGTCGGACAGCACAGAACCCACAAGTACCCTTATCTGTCGATCGATTAAAAATTCACGAAAAAAAAGAGGGAGGCGACCGTGAAATCCCCATGTAAGCATGGTGTGGGTAACGCCCGCCCTTCAAAAGGTGTCTTAAGCCTTCTCCAAATCAATCAACACAGCTACTGTCTGGCACTTCCGCAAGAAGTTATTCATAATGAAGGTCGACAAGGTAACCAAATGGTCGTCAGCATGGAGGCGGCTACGAAATCCACATTGTACATCGGTAAGTAGTTTGGTTTGGCTGCTCGAATCTCGACGCCTAAAGTTAACCATTCGTTCCATCACCTTACAGACATAGATGGTAAGCGAGATGGTCGCTATCAATAGGCGAAGAGTTCTTGTCCATTTGTTCAATAGGTTCGTCAGCCATCTTGTTAAGACGGCCGGGAGGGGGAGCTTCCTCCGGCGGTGAACGGCCAGATGTTCGGCTACCAGCGGTGCGGCCAGGCGAAACGGATGACGGCCTGGGGGGGCAACTGCTGGGTGGCGCAGGAGAAGAAACGCGCCGTGGCCGAGAAAGAGAACTGTGCTTCCTATGAGCCTTCTTGGAAGGTTGTTTAGTCGAAGTACTGGTCGATGGCTGGGAGTTCGAGGTACATAGGAAGTCTTCACGGGACGGTTCGTTCTTGAAGGCCCGTGCAGCTGACTTCTGGGTCTTCGACTAGGCAGAAGCTGATGAAGGTTCTTGTGTCTTAGGGGTGACTGGAGGAAGAGGAGACGTTGATCGGGCGATCTTAGCACTGGCCGAACGGACGACCGTAATGCTAAAGGTCAGATAGCATGTCTGTGTCGACACCTACCTAGCAGGCGAAGGAGGGGAGGGGACAGTACTGTATTTCCTTGTTGGGAGCAGCGTGGGCTTCCTACTAACAAATAGCTTGCGAGCAGCCGAGGTGGACACTTTCTCTTTGACCCGAATTTCCTGTAAACAGCATTAATCCTTGTAGATGGGACACTCGCGGGAGGATGCTGCATGGTCACCCTGACAGTTCACACAACAAGGTGACAGACAGACAGTCACCCCCATGGGCGTCCCTGCCACAAGTGACGCATTTATCGGCATTAGAACTAGACTGGCGGGTGTGATTAAAACGATGACACTGGTAGCAGCGAGTAGGTATCGGGACGTAAGGGCGAACAGAAATAACTTCATAGCCCACTTTGATGCGCGACGGCAGCTGAACACTGTCAAAGGCAAGAAAGCTTGGTTAGTTGGTTGGTTGTGTGGGGTTTATAGGACCAAACAGCAAGGTCATCAGCCCCTTGTTGCAAATGTGGTCCATTCCACTTGTTTGACATCTCAGGAAAGTCAGAACAATAAAAGGGAAGAAGGTGAAAACGTAAAAGGGCAGTCATGTTGTAAATGGTAAAAAACAAAATGAGGGAAGTCAGCAAGACAACGAACCCAACACTATGATGAAGCAGCATAGGCAATACCACCTATGACTTAAGACGTGCAACCGCTAGAATGTAGAAGTACCTATGAGAAAAGGAGACTAACCAATCCTTTAAAAAAGGGTAAAACAGAGTAAAAGGGGAAGAAAATATTATCTCTGTCAGGGCGGTGAGTCTGGAATCTCCAAACATGGCTTACAGTGGGAGACACCCAAGCACTCACCGCCCTGCCCCAACACCTTAAAACTGAGAATAAAAACCACTTTCCCGGAGGAAACAGAACCAGAGAGACCATGTGGGAATCGTCAGCCAACATCAGAGGTAAAGTGTGCGTGAGTCTGTACTTAGCACGCAGAGCCAAAAGAAGGGGGCATTCAAGAAAAATGTGGGCTACTGACTGGAAGGCTCCACAACCACAAAGTGGGGGTGACCCATCCCGCAAAAGCCTGGTTTGGCAAATGCGGAGACGACACAGTGTGGTCGAGTCTTTCGCGAGAGGTGGAAGGAAGAACACAATGATCCTTGTATCACCTTGATCGCACGAGGTTTATTAGACAGGGGAGAAGCGTCCCAAAAGTTGGCCCATGCCTGTGTGAAGTGGGATTTGATGTGAAGCAGTAAATCCGCTGCAGGAGGGGTTAAAGAAAACGGGGGGTAAGTGACTGCTTCTCCAGCCAAATGATGAGCGAGCTCATTACTCAGGATACCCACATGGCCAGGGACACAAAGGAAGTCAATGGAACAAGCAGCACAGTGAATATCAACGAGATGGTCATGGATGACAGAGACCAAGGGACGACGCAAAAAACATCAGTCAATAGCAAGAAGGCCACTCATTGAGTCGTTACATGAACAAAACACAGTTGTGTTGGGACTGTTTAATAAAAGTAAAGGGCCTGGGAAATTGCCATCAATTACGCAGTAAAAACCCCACATGTAGGTGGCAGCAGGTGATTTTTCGTTCCAACAGGGGACGTGAAAGCATACCCCACATGATCAGCAGATTTTGAGTCATCAGTGTAAAAACGACAGCATCCCGAAACTCCCATTAAGTTAGGCGGAAAAAGGAATGGATCACCAATGGGGGGATGGAATCTTTTGGACGTTGGAGGAGATCAATCCAAATTAGAGGCTGAGGAACTAGCCAAGGGGGGGGGGGTGGAAGGGAGAGAGCGAGGAAGACAGGACAAAGAAGAAAGCTGAAAATCACAGCAAAGAGACGCAAGGCAGAGCCCAACCGGTAAACCCGCCCGAGGGATGGAATGGGGTGGGCGACGTCCATGGTCTCGTAACAGGACAGAATAGGAAGGATGAGAGGGAGGGACAGCGAGTGCTTAAGACACCAGAAGCTGGGACTGCCGAACAGAAAAGGGGGGAGGGGAATCCCAGATTCAACCAGGAGACTATCAACAGAGGTAGTAGGGAAGGCACCGGTGGCCAAATGGATAACACAATAGTGGACTGGATCCAGCACGTGCAGTGTGGAAGGAGCATCTGAACCATAAACTTGACAACAATAGTCCAAGGGAGACAGAACTAGAGCATGATAAAAATGGAGGATGGGGGAACGGTCTGCACCCGAAGAGGAGTGGGTAAGGAAGTGAAGGACATTGAGTTTACAGAAACATCCTACCCTCAGATGTCTGATATGGGGCAGCCAAATGAGTTTTTGTGGAAAAGATAACCAAGGAAACGAAACTGTGGGACCATTGGCAATCGTTGTGCATAAAGATAGGGCTCTGGATCGGGGTGGATCATAGTACGGCGGCAGAAGTGGACCACCTGCGATTGTAGAGGAGTAAATTGAAACCCGTGGGAGAGGGTCCATGCAGAGGCACTCCGTGTAGCTCCCTGGAGCTGCCGTTCTGCAGATGCCATCGAGGAGGAACTAACCCAAATGCAGAAACCATCCATATACAGGGCAGGGGCAACCAAATGACTGACTGAGGCCACACGTCCATCGATAGCAATGAGGAAAAGAGGGACACTCAAGACAGAACCGTGTGGGATACCTGTCTCCTGGGTCCGTGGAGAACTAAAAACAGTACCAACTCAAACTCTGAATGACCGATGGAACAGGAACTGGCGGATGAAAATCAGTAGTGGGCCCCAAGACCCTTCTGATGAAGGGTAAGCAAAATGTGATGGCACCAGGCCATGTAATAGGCCTTTAGAAGGTCAAAAAACACTGCAACTAAATGGTGGCGCTGGGAAAAAGCCTGCCGAACTGCAGATTCCAAGTGAAGTAAATGATTGGATGATTGGAAACCGTCCCTCTTGGAAGCCACACTGGTAAGGGGACAATAGATCTCGAGACTGGAGGACCGAATTGAGCCGACGGGCTACCATCCATTAAAGTAACTTACAAACAACATTGGTCAGACTAATTGGCCAATAGCTGTCTACAAATAGGGGGTTCTTAACAGGCTTAAGGGCAGGAACCACGATGCTATCCCTCCACAGAGAAGGGAAGTCGCCCTGGAGCGGATACAGTTAAACAGCTGGAGAAGATGTTGTCATTGTGGAGCACTGAGATGTTGAAGCAGTTCGTTATGAATGGAATCTGGGCCAGGGGCCGTATCATGAGAAGAAGATAGAACAGAAAGAAATTCCCATTCAGTAAAAGGTTTGTTTTAAGATTCTGACTCACAAGGGGTAAAACATAAGATGAAAGCTTCAGCCACCAGTTTCTGGTGAAGGAAAGCAGCTGGATAGGAGGCTGATGCCAGTGCAAAATGGGTCGCAAGGTAGTCTGCACAAGCTAATGGGTCCGTACAAAGGCCATCTGGGAGGTGAAGGCCTGTGAGGGTGGACTGCCAATGGCAACCTTGGAGAGAGCGAAGTGTAGCCCATACTCGTAACAGAGGGACAGTACTACCAAGGAAAGAAACGAATCGTTCCCAACATATCCACTTGCTCTGTTTGATTCAATAACGTGCTTTAGCGCAGAGGCGTTTAAAGGTAGTAAGTCTGGCTACGGATGGGTGCCCCTTAAGGTGTTGCAAAGCTCGACAGCGATCACGGATTGCAATGGCAATGGCTGTACTCCACCATGGGACTTGCCGGCGACTTAATGGCCCAGATGAACGCGGGACAGCAGGGCTAGCAGCGCGAACAATCGCGTCAGACACGTCATGTAGGATGTCATCAATACAACCCGACAAAGAGGGAGAAAACAAGACCTGTTTAGTTTATAGAGGCCAATCGGTGCGTTGGAAACACCAACAAGGTAACGTGTCATTTGGGGAGCGGGAAGGGAGAGAGATAATCAACTGGAAATGGTCACTATCACAAAGGTCGTCGTTTGGCGACCAGTGAAATGAATGGAGGAGAGAGTGCAAAGAAAAGAGAAAGATCAATGGCATAAAAGGTATCATGACCGGCACTGACATGAGTAGGAGAGCCATCATCAAGAAGGCACAAGTCGTGGTCTGCAATAAACTGGTCTATGAGAAGACCTCGTCTAGATGGAAAGGCACTGCCTCACAAGGGATGATGAGCATTAAAATCCCCAAAAAGGAAGAAGGGAAGACGATGTTGCTGAAGGAGGGCAGTTAAGGCAGCAGATGTAAGAGTCCTGTCAGGAGGGAGGTAAAGATTGGAAACCGTGACCTCAGAGTCTAGGTGTACCCTAACGGCAACAGCTTCCAATATAGATTGAAGAGGAATCCACCTGCTAGCAATGTCTGTATGGACCAACGTACAAACGCCACCAGAAGCCCGTGAGGGTCCGACCCGATTTCGACAGAAAACACTGAACCGACAGAGGGTCTGTGAGTGATCATCAGTAAAATGAGATTCCTGTAGAACCACACAAGGTGCAGAGTAAGACGAAATAAGGGATTTCAATTCTTGAAGGTGATGGTAGTATCCATTACAGTTCCATTGGATAACCACTGAACAATGATTTCAATGGAGGTTGAACAGGCTAAAGCCAGTCATACCACCCAGTCACCATCTGTCACCGACAAGGAGGGGGCGACATCCATGAACGACAGAATCCGGATGGGACCTCTGCTGATTGGTTGGTTGGGTGTGGGATTGAAGGGACCAGACTGCTAAGGTCATCGGTCCCTTGTTCCACGATAAAACCACACGAAATAAAAACTGTCAGTAGTTAAAAACGGAGAACTGAGACAAGGGACGACACAATATGAGAAAGACAGACAAAGACCAGACAAACGGAACTAAAATCACACCGAGTGTGAAGGTGGTTGGCCGACCATGAAAATAAGGAAAAGCCAACCACCAAATGACATTAAAACCCACAGTTTAAAACCACAGGCGAAAGGCCCAAGTCAATACAGGAAAGAAAAGGACAAACACTCAAATCATACGATAAACCCCCCCCCCCCCCCCCGAATAAAACTCAACACGAGGACCTCTGCTGACACCAGAGGCTCTTTGTCTCGGACTTTTGTTTCTTCTTTTCTCTTTGAGAGCTAGGAGGGCCGTGTGGCATAAAGGAGCAAGCTGCTGCAATATCGCGAACAGAAAGACCGGGCAACCTGGGGCCGACAGACCGCGGCTCTCGCGGTCGTCACGATGCAGCAGACCTTTGGCCTGGAAGGTGCTGGGAAGGGGCATCCTGAATAGGCGCCCTTGACCGGCAGACGCCGAAGGAGTGGGACACTTTTCCGGCTGGAGAGGGGAGCACCGCCCAGAGAAGAAAGTGCTGGAGCTGCAGGGGAGGGGGGAGGCGAGGGGTCCGAGATGGGGGTGAGGAAGGGGTGAAGATGAAACCAAAGCATAACTAGATGTCATGGACACTGGCTGAAGACCTGGATACTTCTTACGGGCCTCTGTGTAGGTTAAACAATCGAGGGACTTATACTCCTGTATCATCTTTTCCTTCTTATATACTGGGCAATCGGGTGAACGTGGAGAATGACTACCATGACAATTTACACACACAGGAGGGGGAACACATGGAGTGGACGTCCACAGTCACCACAGAGAGGGGCCTGTGAACAGCAGGAAGACGTGTCCAAAACGCAAGCTCATAGGTGGTGGGAAGTACGGCTTCACATCACATCGATAAAACATAATCTTAACTTTTGCAGGCAGGGTATCCCCTTCAGGGTCCAAGATAAAGGCACCAGTATCAATACGACTGTCTTTAGAACCCTTCTGAACACGCCGAACAATCTGAACACCCCGCCATCCGAGATTGTCCCGAAGTTCCTCATCAGTTTGAAGGATGAGGACCATGTGAAAAATACACATTGATCCAAGATGGGTACAGGCACAAAGGGCCATAGATTGGGCAAGTGAAGCAATTTTGATCAGCAACAAACCCGACCTCATCTTGATCAGGGAGTCCACTTCACCAAAATTGTCTTCCATGTGTTACACAAAAAATAAAGTTGGTATTGGTGAAAGTATCCCCATCAGTCCTGGTGCAAACTGGATAACGGGGGAAGTGCGTCGCCAGTAGCCAACGGGCCTGACCCTCTTCCCAGGGGGTAGTCATGGAAGGAAGGCCGAAGGGGGCAAGAGAAGAAGCACTTTAAGAATCAGTTCTACGCTGAGAGACAGCTGCAGAAGAACAGCCAGAGTTCTGGACCCATATGCATTTCATTTGCATAGCGTCCGCCCTGATACCACCAACTCAGATCAGGGGCTCTCCTCACAGGTGCCACCTAACCACAGCAAGGGCCGTCTGGCATGGCCGACATTGCCAGGAGTTCCGATGCTCCAGCATGACGAGCAACCACTCCAAGGCATGCATTAGGAGGTCACAGCTCAGGTATCAGAAGTGTAATCCCTGTGTGTTCAGGGGGCTCAACCAAAAGGGTACATAGCGACCCCACCACATGGGCTGGCTACCGTGCTGGCTATGCAACCTAGTATCAGACAACGACGTAAAAGAGAAGGTGGAATGTACTAGGAGACACTAGGTAAGGTGCTCTTCCCCAAATGGTTCACACTATGGAGCAAAAATTTAGGAATGGGGGTCAAACCCCAGAGGGGGACCAGGGAATGCCAATAGGAGGAGCTGATTATGCAACAAAGCCAAATTGTAAAACCAACAGAACCAGGAGGTTAGCAGGGGCCAACTTAAGCAAGGACGCCAAGAGAGGGAGAGGAGAGGGCGAGGGGAAAGAAACAAGGAGGGGAAAGGAGGGGAAGGGAAAGGAAATGCAGCCCTGGAGAGAAAGAAGGCTGCAATAGCTCAGGGCCCCTTGCTCGCCACACACGTATCCACAAAAAAGTTGTGGACCCCATAGGGGGGCAAGAAAACTGTCTGGGTCATTACAAGGTCATAGTCGACCTTTTTCATGACCCTATGGACAGCTGTCACGCTCTGCTCAGCGAGGAAAGACTGAATCTCCTCGTCAATCAATCCATCAAGTGATCTAGTAGATACCACACCACGAGATGAATTCAAAGTGCAGTGAGCCCCCACCTGGACAGGGAACGTGTACAGGAGTGTGTCGCGAAGGAGTTTTTGTGCCTGAAAGGCGCTCTCAGTTTCCAACAACAAGGTACAGTTACGCATCCTGGTGCAAGACTTGTCAGATCCACCTATGACATCTACGCAATTATGAATAACGAAGGGGTTGACAGATGAAAAATCTTTTCCATCATCAGATCTAGAAACTACGAGAAACTTTGGGGCAGGCGGCAGTACTTTTGTCACTGGTGGCCGGTCATGTTTCCGTTTTTATGGCAGAAGTCGAGAGAGGAGAAGGAGAAGAAGAAGAATTCATTGCGGATGAATCCCCTATGATTGCCACCATTTCAGATGGCGTGCTCCTTCCTTGTTGGGACCCTCCCAGAGGGTGCTCCTGCCTTAGGTGAATGTTTACACCTCAGGTCACACTTCCCGAGAAACGGACTGAGGGAACAATCGGCATAGTCAGAAGGTGTCAGCTCAGGCGATCATCCCTACCCGGGCCTGGCCTTTACCAGGGGGTACGTGTGAACCTTACGTGCCTACCCAGGGCGCGGAATTACGCATTACGCCGTCACCAGCTATGCGTGTGAATGCGTGGGTCGGCCTTCAGGCACGCACAGGGAGGAAAGAAGAATAGAAAAAAGGGAGAGAGGGAGAGAAAGGACAGACTGTTTTAAACGCTGAGCTGGAGACAATAGGGCGGACAAAAAGGTAAGGAGGAGGCAGGGAGGGAGGAGAAGTCGAGGATGAGGAAGAGGAGGAGGAGAAGAAGTCGAGGAAGGGAAGGGCAAGTCGAGGAAGAGGAGGAGGAGGAGGAGGAGGAGGAAGAGGAGGAGGAGGAGAAGGTGATGATGAGGAGGAGAAGGAGGAGAAGGCGAGAAATAGGAGGAGGAGGAGGAGGAGGAGGAGAATGCAAGGAAAAAAGGAAGGAATACAGTGATGGAGGGAGAAGGACAAAGGAAGGAAAAACAAAGGAAGGAAAACAAAGGAATGAAAAGGAATGGAAGGAAAAAGAAATGAAAGAAAAACAAAGAAAGGGAGGAAGAAACCAGAATAATCCAAAAACAAAAATGACATCAAATGTAAGTCGTTGAACCGTTCGTCTCCGGACACAGTCGCAAACTACCCCCTTGAGGGGGAGGGACTCCTTTTAGTCTCCTCTTACGACAGGCAGGAATACCTTGGGCTTATTCTGACCCCAAACCCGCTGGGGTTGAACGAAGCGTAGCTCCAAAATTCGGTATGGAAGAAATGCAATCCTTAGTCGTACTTTATGTGGGTCGCAGGAGTGAAATAAGTAGCTTTTTAATCTTCAGGGCATTGTAGCCTGAATAGCATGCAACACGTGACAAGAACTTGTCAGAACGTCGTATAGGTCTCAGTATTAAAAAGATGTAAACGCCAGATGGCAAATACAGTCTTGTAATTTCCCGTTTTACGTTAGCCAGAACTGCACCCTCAGATTGTCGGATTTTATTAGACCCTAATCACACCTCTGCTGGTGTTGAAAATCATCTTCCGTTATCCGAAAGTGAGTCATGTACGAGTCTTCGGTACAATATATTCTCGATGATTCGTGGTAACCTTTAACAGCAAGATTACAGTTAATGTTTTGCCGAATTTATTTGATGTTGTGCTCACCTACAGACTGAAAAATGAAGAAACACACACATCTGAAACCCCTTCATGCTACCATCACACTACCGACATAGCCCCAGTTGGTAGCAGTAATAATAATAGCTATGCAACTTTTGTCCACTTATCACAGCCAAAGACATATCCACTAAAGCAACTAACCGTGAGATGCAGCATCCCGCTCTAACAGATTCTTTGACGTTAAAAAGTAAAGTTACACTTACAATTCCCGATAATGATTTATCCTACGGGTGGTTTCCGACAAAGCTGAGATTTCAATCTATTGATACCAAAATATATCCCGATGACTTTTCATTCACAAAATGGAACAAACGCCTTTTACCGATCTGTTTGTTGCAGTCTGCTTCGTATAATGTCGGCCGATATGCCAATAAAAACATATGAATTTCAGCAATTATCCGAAATGTGCACGATCGGGCGGTAACATCGGCTACCCTGTGACCGCGCACGTAGCGACTTACTGGTTTGGAAAGATCTTCGGTCGATGTAAAATGCACAGATACCGTCGTCGACGTGACCGCAGCCTTACAGGAATGTCTTACTGCACGAAGTCTTTAGCAGGCATACAGGCCACCGAGCTTCCCATATTGCTGACCCATTTTCTGCCATTTGGTAAAATTATCTTTTTCCATACTGAAGGCACTCTTCCCTCTAGCCTCTTAGCACTTCCACGCGCTCGTTGCCATGTCTACGTGATTCCTCTTCGTTGCTGCTATCGCTGCACAGACCCTCTCCCACGAGAAGGGAATTTTGGTATCCTGTCAGTACGAAATATGGTCAATCTGTCGACCCAGTGACTCAAACCCCCAGTGACACAAAAGCCAACAGCACAGTGTCAACAGAGCTCACATCTGTCCACTTACTCACTTACGAACTAGAGTTTCAGTTGGCAAACCAACTCTTCAGGGCACCAAACGGGCGATCCACAGCAGGGCCACGAAAGATTGGAAAACTTCACCGCATCGATCCCGGATCCTGTAACGGTCTGTTCCAAATCGTGACTGCTGTACACACTATTCTGATAACCTCTTCGGCAAAGTGTGTTCGCTCTGTCGTGTAACGCATCCTGTTCTTATCGGTGACGATGTCCACAAATAACTTACTGTTATGAAGAGTTTGTAGCACTTGTTCAGCTCTCCACGAGTGCCTGAGTTCATTATCAAGCAAAGGTAGCCAAGTATTGCGACACAAAACAGATTCTCCATTTGTTCCAGAATTGTTAACAGGGAGGATGGAAGTTCATGTTCCTTGTTACAACGAATAGTCTTAGAACGATGTCCGAATTTCAGTATTTTTCCGCTGTTGCCTTCTAATATCAGCATTCCGCCTTCTGTTCTCTACGTAAGTGAATTTCATTTCGTTCGATTCCCAGAGACCGATGATACGCTGTTCTTGCTCTCTAAACTGGTTTCCTTATCTTTCGAATTTGTCACTGTCTTACACCGTTGTTGCCGTAGATACCGACACAAAGCGACCTAAGTCTGTGTTGTGAAGTTGTGGGACCTTTTGTCTCTCCGCATCGTCGAGCAATTTTGTTACTGAAATGTTATGCCCCGTCCTTCACGTTTTATGAACATTGGCTGCATAACACTTGTGAACACCCTTTCCGGTAATATTCAGTATTCCTCTTCCATAATTTCGATGTACTTTCTGACTGCCAAAACGAACAGGTTTTCCACTCGATCACAGAGCTGCATGTTTTGCTTTAGCTGCTTCCGCTACTGCTGTCGTGCGTGTAGAAGCAAACTGTTGATCACAGCCCACTGAAACTCGCGTCGCGCCAGTAAAGGGTAAACTGTGGCACCCACCGACCTCCAACGGATTGCAAAAATAAATTAATTCTTTTCCGAAACTGTTACTCCCTTCACCGCCGCACCTCCCCCTCACAAAAAGTATAAAGGTAAAAGTTTCACCACCTCTACATCTCGAATGTTGGCTTCCTAAAATTCCTCGTCATGTTATATTAATTTGTACTTCAGTGTTACTGGCTATTAGCCAAAATGTTTCCTCACGTTATCGACGTGTACCACTGAATCTGAGTAGACAAGTATGTCGTACGACACAGGTTAGGAGACGAGACGTGGTAAACGGCGAGTATCGAGAAAAACCAACTCCTCCTAAAAGCTTAAATGCTTCTGCATTTCCATAGCATATTTTAAATGAATTAAGAAAAGGTGTTAGAGAGTAGTTGTCGTATCGCTATCATGCACAGTCGTCTAATTATAAATACCACTATAACGTAGCAAATTATTACTAGTTGTCATCTTGTAATGATTGCGTCGCCAATAGGAATTCAGTATTCGCCGCGCCTTTGATTAGGCTTTGCGCCTTAGATCTAGGAGACGATATAGTCGCCTTGGAGCCGTATTCCGGTTAACGTTTGTTAAATCTCAAGAATCAAATTTGTAGTTGAAAATTATTAAATTCGCGCAGTTGATCGGTTCTCTCATTGCTGACGAAAAGCGACTGCAGTGCTGAGTATTTTGTGGAAGTTCGAGTTTTGTGAGTGGCTTGATGTAGGAGATATTCGTGTGCGAACCTTTCAACATGAATTCCACTTGGCATGTTTCTTGCAGATTGCTACACATTATGTTGACCACTTCTCTATAAGACGCCTACTGAACACAATGTATTGACTCAAGTAGTCGTGGGTCAGCGACTTTTTCGGACTCAGAAAACTGCCATCAAGCCCGTATTTAATATCCGGACTTTATTTACGCCATATCGCTGATTTTCCGTTAAAAGTTCACACCTGAAAGCAGCCCAAGATATTTATTCCGACCCGATATTTTCAGTGTTATGGAGACAAAACAACTAGAAAGAAATTTTAGACTCTCCTGAACGAGACATGCAAGAAACCCGAACGCTCGGTAGTTTAACTTTCGGTTTCTGCCCATGGACTGGAGTTGTGGCTTTTTCGTGGTGGGCACTTAGCCGAATTTTCGCCAACGCTATTTCTGTTGGCTAATCCAGTATCTACCAACACACAGTGAGTGTGCAGAAAACCTGAAGACTATAGAGGTAGGTGGACGTTCTCCAAAGGACAGTGAGAGCAACACGCGCCGCCACTTTTTTTCTTTTTTTCCCCTCACCTTGGTAGACGTTTCACGCAGGACCACGCAGCCAGCATCACACAGAATGACGCAACCGTATTCCGCAGCACGCTGCAACACGTTTCTGCACCCAAGGAAACGTGTCTTAGCACGAGAGGCGGATGTCACAGGCGAGCAACTGTCACCGCGCACACTTCACCTTTCCCAAGACGGCAGAATAATGCGCACCGACCGGTACTTCGGAATAACTTCTGTAACATACATAATATTTTCTGGCTGTGCTCTACTTTGAAAAACACTAATTCATCATCAGTTTAGTACAACAGACTAAAATGGTTAATTCATCATCAAATTACGATTACATTTCTACGTCTAAATGTTTCCACACTGTTGACTTGCGCTTCGTTAATACACGTAATGTGAAATCAAAGACGTCACTTCATCTGCGTTACAAAATTTCTTCTGCAAAATTACAATAGCAAAGGAATACGCAGCAGTGAAGACAACGATTCATACAGAAAACCCGATACCACTGGCTGCGCGCTTGCACGGAAGTTTAAAGGTAACATCCTGAAAATGAGGATTTCGGAAATATTCCGGGAATGAAATTTACGTTAAGCAAGAGAATTCTTTCAACCTGTAAAGAGAGGCCACCTAGCTCCGAACGATATATGTGTCAACTAAGTATGAGTTGAACTCTACAAATATTCAACGCGAGTTATTGAGCCTTTAATATTGTAAAGGCGTCTCTTTTGATTTCGACGGCACGAGAGCAATTAGCCTACATCTAAGCCCTCGATGGCAATGTGAACACAAATTCTCTACCTAAACTACAAGCAATGAAATGGTTTTTAACAATAAAGCAATGTAATCCTACGTAACAACGTCATACTTTCATTTTCCGCTATCAGCTCTTACTGCAAACACTTCAGAAACACTAAACGCTAAAAAAATTTCGGTTCTTTTCATTTAACCTCTATGCTGTGCTACATTTGCAGATTTTACACGGACGAGGAACTCCGATGAAACTTGCGTAACATATGGATAAAATTTTCCGTTGCTTGTGTATAATACGAGAGCGTAATACACATCCAAATGGTCTAAAAATATTCATTCTTGTCAACCACTTACTACAGGTTTCCTCCATTTAGGTTGGTTGGTTTGAAAGAGGGGGGAAGGGACCAAACTGTGAGGTCATCGGTCTCTCGTTCCCAACAAAATTATTACACAAGGGAAATAAAAGAGATGTACAGCACGGTAACAGGAGAATGGAGGAACCAGGAGAAGAACAGGACAATCAACACTACCATGGACAAAACAGGAAAAGAAAGCCACAGAGGAGCAAGAAACAAGATAGAACAGATAAAAACATGAGCAGATGATCGTGGCTGACCCACCACGAGAACAAAAAGGAAAAAGCTAGCCACTCTGCGACACATGAAAACATCCACCACACAAGCTTTAGAGCTGAAACTTATAAAGAATGATAAAACCCACCCTCACGAATAAAACTTAAACCTAAATTAGCCAATGAGGCTTTTTCAGTTGAAATTAATGGCAACTAGTCCGGCAGCAAACCCGAAGAGATTTTCAAGACTTATTACGCCGGGAAAGCCTACGAAGTCACAACTAGTCCGGTAGCTGAAGAGTCCGTCACAGGGCAGCCAAAGGAGGACAGCTCACCAAGATATGGGCCACCGTCAGCCGGGCGCCACACCGAAACTGACTGAGGTGGGTAATCACGGTGCAGGAGGCAGCCATGTGTCACACAAGCGGGGCCAATGCGGAGCTGGCAGAGAACCGCAGAGTCCATACGAGAGGCCCACATGGAGGATTGCCACACATTCGAAGTCTCCTTAGTGGCACGCAGTTTGTTGTGCATGCTGAGGTTATGCCTTTTCGTCTCCCAAGCCGCAAAACCTTGCGGCGTAGTACAGCAAGCTTGTCAGTTGCAGAGAAGCCGATCTCCATGAGTGGTTTCCACGTAGCCTGTTGGCCAATCTCTCAGCAAGTTTGATGCCTGGGATTCCGAAGTCACCAGGGGTCCAGAGAAACACCAATGAACGACCGAACCGTTCCAGGGCGTAGATGAACTCCTAGATGATCGCTACCAACGGATGACGAGGAGAGCACTGGTCGATACCTTGTAGGCTGCTCAAGGAGTTGGCACACAGAAACGACTCCCCAGAGCATGAACACATCAGCTCAAAAGTACAAGATACAGCCAACAGCTCCGCCGTGGAAGAACTGCAGCCATCGGGAAGGAATGCTGTTCATTATGTCCTCCATGGACATACGCGACGCTGACGAGAGCATCAGCCATCGAGCCATCAGCGTAAACCAATTTGTCGCCTCAGTACGTGTCAAGAATAGAGATGAAGTGACAGTGGAGAGCCGCAAGGTTAATGGAGTCGTTAGGGCCACGTGAAAGGTTTAGACAAAGCTGTGGCTGAGGCTTACAACATGGAGATGTACGTGAATGGACCTCGAGGAGAGGTAGAACAGGCAAGGACTCCAGACAGAAGCAATCGAATGCAAACCGTAATCATTAACCCCCTGATCTGGGTTGCTGTTGTGGGGGCTGGAATGCCGTGGAGAAGGTAATTTGTATACTCAGGAGAACTACAAATGTGTGCAATGTAACTGGCGAGCAATTTTGCACGTCTAATTTATAATGGAGGGATCCCAGCCTTCACCAGTACACTGGTCACCGGACTCATCCTACATGCTCCTGTCGCTAATCGAACCCCACAGTGGTGCACAGGGTCGAGTAAATTCAGCGCTGAGGGCACTGCCGAACCCTAAATCACACTCCCATAGTCAATTCGTGATTGGACAAGGGCTCCGTAGAGCCACAGCAGCGTAGATCTATCTGCACCCCAGTTGGTGTTGCTCAGGCGTCGGCGGGCATTGAGGTGCTGCCAGCACTTCTGCTTAAGCTGACGAAGATGAGGAAGCCAAGTCAATCGAGCAACGAAAACCAGTCCTAAGAATGTGTGTGTCTCCACTACAGTGAGTGGTTCGTCATGAAGGTAAAGTTCTGGGTCCAGATGAATGGTACGACGCCGACAGAAGTGTATGACACACGACTTTGCGTCTGGAAACTGGAGGCTGTGGGCTATAGCCCATGCCTGCACCTTGAGGATGGCTCCCTGTAGGTGATGCTCAGCAACACCAGTACTGGAGCAGCAGTACTAAATGCAGAAGTCGTCTGCATTCAGGGAAGGTGAGATGGAGAGTCCAACAAACAGCTGCTCGTAGATCGTTAAAGGCCACTAAAAATAGAGACACTAAAAATAGAGACACTCAATACAGAGCACTGTGGAACTCCATTCTCCTGGATATGGGTCGTACTATGGAAGGCACCAACTCGGACATGGAGTGACAAGAAGTTTCCGATGAACATCCAGAGTGGCCCCAGAGACACTACTCATACAATGTGACAAGGATGTGATATCGCCAGGTCGTGTCATATGGTTTTCGTAAATCAATGGAGACAGCAATCAGGCGTTGGCGTCATGAAAAGGCCGTTTGGATGGTAAACTCTAGGGACACAAGATTAGCAGTGGTAGAGCGACCCTGGCAGAAACCACCCCGACATGGAGCCAGTAGGCCATGTGACTAAAGGGACCCAACAAAACCGCCCACATACCATACATTCCAGCAGCTTATGAAGAACGTTGGTGAGGCTAATGGGCCGACAGCTAATCATGTCAAGCGAGTTTTTACCGGGTGTGAGCACCGGAATGATGTTGTTCCTTGCAATTGCAATGGAAAGACGCCACTGCTCGAGATCCGGTTGAACATGACGAGATGATATCGCTTGTAGTCAGATGAGAGACATTTAAGTATCTGGCTGTGGATCCGATCATGTCCAGGAGCTCTGTCAGAGCAATATGCAATTGCACTGAGGACCTCCCACTTTAATTGCGGCTGGACGAGAACATCACCTCAGTCAATACACGCCACAGTGAACCCTATAACGCCGCATTTATAGTGTGTGAAAGGCTGGGGGTAATTTTCCAGGGTAGAGTGCTCGGCAGAGTGCTCGGCAGAGTGCTCGGCAGAGTGCTCGGCAGAGTGCTCGGCAGAGTGCTCGGCAGAGTGCTCGGCAGAGTGCTCGGCAGAGTGCTCGGCAGAGTGCTCGGCAGAGTGCTCGGCAGAGTGCTCGGCAGAGTGTTCGGCAATCGCGTTTGTGTCTGTAGATAACACGCCATTTACGCTAACACCAGTAACACTTGTTAAGGTCTGGTACCCAAAAAGATGATTGATCTTTGCCCAGACGTGGGAAGGTGACGTATGGCGTCTAATGGTCGAGATGTATCTCATCCAACTTTCCTGCTTCCGTCGCTTGATAAGTTGCCGAACGCGGGCACAGAGCTATTTAAAGGCTACTGTATGAGGTGCTCCATGGCAGGGTGCTGCTTATGCCACTGTAGAGATCTCCGGCGCTCCTTAATTACTTCAGCATCTTCCGGCGACCACCAAGGGACTGCCTTACGCCTTGAGCACCATGAAGAACGAGGGATTGAGTTTTCTACTGCAGAAACAATTGCTGTAGTAACTTGCTCTACCATCACTTAAATGTAACTGTGTGGGGGAAATTAAACGGTGACAGCAGAGGTGAAAGATTCCCATTCCGCCTTGTTTAAAGCCAATCTGGGCAGCCGTCCATGAGCATGATACTGGGGCAGTGACAGAAAGATGGGGAAGTGGTCACTACCACACAGGTCGTCACGTGTTCTCCAGTGGGTTGATGGGAGAAGTCTTGGGGTTTGAAGTGACAAATCGATGGCTGAGTAACTACCACGAGCCACACTGAAATGTGTAGCAGTCCCAGTATTTAAGAGGCGGAGGTCGAACTGAGACAAAGATTCGACATCTCTGTCTTGGCAAATAAGCACAATGACAACCCACAAGGGGTTATGGTTGATTAACTCCCTAAACCTTTGCCACTTTTCGGAGATTTTACCAATCAGTGCAGCTAATACATCTAGGGGTTCGACACCATCTGGAGGAAGGTATATATTGCACAGTAAGATCCTCCATCGTCCTTATTCTGATAGCCACAGCTTCAAGGGGGATTTGAAGGGGCACAGGTTCACTACAGACAGTTTAGGACATAAACGAAAACTCCACCTGACACCCTATTATAGCCGCTACAGTTACTGTAATATCTGTTTAGCCATGGAGGGCAGAGGGTCCGCACTGTCAAAAACCAGCTTTCCTGGAGGGCAATACAGATAGCAGGTGTAAAGCCCAACTGTTGCCGTAGCTCATCCAGGTGGTGGAATAAGGTCTGTAATTCCACTATAGAATGACGTCATCGTGACACTGTGAAAGCATGGAACATTCAATGAAGTGGTTTATGCCTCAGGCAATAAGCCGGTGGCAGCATGTGACTCTGAGCAGTCTATAACCGTCATGTCTGTGTGTGTGTGTGTGTGTGTGTGTGTGTGTGTGTGTGTGTGTGTGTGTGTGTGTGTGTGTGTGTGCATGGGATGGTGATTTATGCATTTACTGAGGACCTATATCCCGCCAGACCCTCACACACACACACACACACACACACACACACACACACACACACACACACACACACACACACACACACACAGCTTGGTCCTAGTGGTTTTATTTTTGGATTTCTCTCACTGCACCTTGGGTTTTCCTGGCTGGGAGAACTTCACTGATTCAGTCTCCAGGACTGAGAATGAGCGTGAAGCCCTTCTACAAGCTGCTTTTGGGCTCTTCAGTCACTGGCAGGTGTCAAATTTCCCACTAGGAGAAACCTGGGAAGGGGACCCCTTCCTAGCGAGAGAAGCGAGGAAGACTTCTGTTCCCTTCCAAGATGGAGAAGCATATGTCCCCGATGGTTGGAGGAGTGTTGCTTCCAAAGTAGGTGGTGCAGGAGCAATAGGGAGGGAAATGCCCTCCACCATCAAGGAACATCTTTCGGCACTGAGAGGTGGCTATGATTGGCAGAGCTGATCGTATTACGCCGATGTTACAACAGTCGTGGTACAATGTCACAGGCACAGGATGCAGGCATTCAAATTTTCTCTTCGCCCCAGTGTAGGTCATTCTGTCCAGTGTGTTTTAGTCCATGATTTTCCTTTCTTTCTGGAGAATCCTGCAGTGTAGTGAGCAAGGCGAATGGTGCTCTCCACAGTTTGACAGATTGGAGGCGGGGCACATGTAGTATTGGGATGTGAAGGGCATCCAGAATCTTGACATGTGACGCTGGATGTACAGCTGTATATGTCCTAACTTGCAGCTCTTAACGCACCGCATCGTGTGAGGAACATTGGGCTTTACAACACAGTATTAGACCGTCACGTTGACCTTCTCTGTCAATGTATCACCCTCGAAGGCCAAGACGAAAGCAGCGGTGGCAACCTGATTATACCTCGGACCCCAGTGGACACGCTGGACGAAATGAACACCGCGCCGCTCCAAATTTGCGCGCAGCTCATCGTCAGACTGCAAAATAAGGTCCCTGTGAAATATGATACCCTCGACCATATGTAAGTTCTTGTGGTTACAGAAACATCCCCAGCTTGTCATAAGCGAGTAAATACCTTGACTGGGCATACATGGGGAGTTAATGGCACAGGCATCAGGGGGTGTGGTCAGAGGGCTACAACTGACAGGGTACATAGCGGCCCCACTACAATGGGCAAGCTACCGTGCTGGATGTCAGGTGCAACCAAGCGAACAAGTCCATTATAATCGTCGGTATAGAAAACGATACTGCACCGTTTATGGAAAAATACGCACCCAGGAGGGTGGCCTCGCCCAACAGTAGGAGAATGAGCAGAAGTGCAGATCCACGTCGACAAAGGATGCGGTAAGTCTGAGCACATGAATGCTATACTCCATGTAAGGCGTCCTTCCTAAATTGACTCGCTCTTCGGGAAAATTTTGAAAAATTAAGGTCAATTCATAGAGGGGACCACCACATATAGGCCAAAACGTGAGACTCCTTTTAGTCGCCTCTTACGACAGGCGGAAATACCTCGGGTCTATACCAACCCCTGGACCTGTAGTGGGGGGGGGTCTCCATTTACCTCGAAGTTTTGGTTTTTATGCTTAGTCTGCTAACTACGACTAAAGGTGTGTAAATATGGCGCGAACGGGACTGGGCTGCACTGAAAATCGTTCTGCTAAGGCCCCTCCACACGCACTATTATATCTGTCGGCCGACCGACCAACGGACCAATTTCGTAACCGCTTGCACAACGCAATCACGGTGCCTCATGTGATTTGTTCGTATGATAAATATCTACGCGATTCCGGTTGGTTTTACAAAGGAAAAGAAACTGGAGTTTGCCAGCATTTATCTAGGATTTTCTGGCCTTGTTACTCAAAGCCAAGGCAAAGATGCGACTAATTGCAGGAATGAAATTTAACTACGTTGTTACTTAGACGGTAGCTAATGATATTCGTAATTATTTAAGAACTGCTGAGCATCAAACCGTTTTTAACCAAAAATGAATTCATCATAGGTTGTAAGCTCCGAGGAGAAACATCTCGCTACATTACGATTTCTAGCCAATGGTAGGGTTTGAGCGCACCTCAAATTCAGGGCTGTTGTATCCCCACAATTGACTAAAATGATTCATTTCCCTGCAAAGCGATTTATACATGACTGAAGAAGTACAGCACGGTTAAGCAAAATAAAAGACGTTGACATAAACGTTATCAATTCCAATAAACAATGCGAAAGTAACTTACATACTTCGTAAGACAAATTACTACAGCAATTGTTATAAACAAATGCAAAAATTATTTAACAGCTATACATTCATCAGGATATAATACTTATTAATACACCCTCACACCTTTTTATAAAGTTCTATCCTGCAGCCCTTTTTCCTGGGCGTAGACCGGTGACGAGAGATATGGAATCCTGTCGATTTGATTTCGGAGTTCTCTTCTCTACAGCCAACACAGTGATGCTTGACAGTGTCATTTGTCATTGTGTTGTGAAAGTAGGCTTTAACGCGTTTCAACGTACTCACGCTTGTTTTGCAAGACACGGTGGTTCGTGGAATTGCAAGAAGCAACGACAGTCATTACACTCCTCCGGAGAACACGTTTTTTAAATCAATTGTTTACAATGGACTGAAGGATGTCATGAAGCTCCAGACATTTATCCTCACTGCTGTAAATAAAGTTTCTTCTCTTCAGTTTCTCATTGTCAAAAGATACATTTTAAGTAGCTTTTCAACATTACGTATAGGGAAATTGTTTCACGGTAGTCCTGGAATCTAGTTTCCGTGTTTACTATTACTGTGTCGATTACCTCTAATACTAGCCTTCTCCATTTCTAAATACATATTTCTGTTTCGTTACACTAGTTCAAATACTCCTGCTGAAATTGTAAAGCTCTTTCTTACCTTCCACTTTGCGTTTCATACATATTAGTCTCTCACTAGCCTTAATGCAGTTTTCTATTTCAGGCTTACAGATTTACTTTGCAAAATGTCGAACAAGATACTGGTATGCTGGAAAATCTATTTGTACACCTGCAGTAGAAAAAGAGAAGTCTGGTGATCAAGTATACAATTTAGCCCAATTGGTCGATGTAAAGAAATATAATCCCAGTCTTGCTTGTATTTCACATTCAATGCTGCTCATGTCCGTGTAGTGAAGAAAAATGGTTTTAACAGCGTGTGAATGAAAATACCTTGTTTCGCAAGGACCTTATAATTTAAATCCCCCTTCCCCCTGAAGTTAACTTGTTTTACCGCAACGGCTAAGATTCGTGAAATACTGGTTTGCTATAAAAAATTTTAATTGCGTAATTTTTAGAAGCACAGAGGATGGTCCAACTGATGTGCACAGCAGTGGATACAGACTGCACGAGGGTGTGCCTCTTTCACTATAGGATGTACACAATTTTTCCGTGTTATTGCACTACAGCCGTCTTATGTTTGCGATACTAGTTTGTTTTTATCAATATTCTAACTGCTTAGCACTTGCAGCTAAACAGTGGCTATGCCTTGTGCACTCCAGTTTTTAGCTAAGTCATAAAACCACATCCATCTCATATTTCTCCTTATTTGCAAAACGAAAAATTACTAATAGCTTACTTCAGACATCCGTTATTTCGTTTGCTTGTACTGACAAAGGACTTAATTTCACTTGAAACTTGCTCTAGAGGATTATTTTAACTTCACTTGAAATCTGTTCTTTAACAACATCCATAATACAAGTTGTTAAATGATTGTCAGAAAGTGGCTTCAAGTACTCCATGATGCTAAATAATCTTTCGTGAGTGTTCGTATCCAGCGAAGAATTTCAGAAGTTCTAAAAATTTTATTCACTCATGCCTCAGATTCCTCACGAGTTCGGAGACAACTTTTGCCATGCTGAAAAGCAGATAGTCGTAATGCATCTATTCCGCTTCTGTTTCTGTAACCTTCTCGTTGTGTTTCAATGTTCCAATCGTGCTGCTTGTGAAAGAGCATGGTCAATTCTTACTGTGCTTAGCTGATTGTATTTAACAGTTGCTGTAACATGTGAAATTGAACCTTGGTCCTTTTTAGCATTCGAAATAAAATTTTGATGCCTCCTCGCCTAGTCCCCACTTACGCGATCAACCGTCAACCATTCCAAATAACACACAGTAAGAACAAAAGTTGTTCCTTACAACGCTGCCACTTTACCACCGTTTTGAATTTTACTATTGTGTTTGAAAGCTTCTTACAAATTTTCCCTAAAATTTGATAGACAAACTGCGTCAGCTTTCTTTCTTACACTCTTGCAAACACCACAATTGCATTGTGTGTGTATTTGGAAGAAAAGCGGTAGAGAAACAATAAACACTTGAATGAAGCCCTAGGTATTACGTCAAGATAGTAAAAGAACTCAGCAAAATTTGTTACGAGAGCTACAAGAGGAGGAATTCAAGTCTTAACATATAAATTACTTATGAATGGATGAGATTATTTCAGTATTTGCTCAGTAAAGTGGATTCTCATGTTACAAAACAGAATGTCTTCTGGACATACAGCATTTCTAAGAATAAACTGTGTCACTGCGATTTCTTGATACATGAGAGCTACTCTGGTTTATGACACGGCACATTAATATCACATTGTAATCAAACAAAATAATTTCAGAAACGTGTCAAGCGATTTATAAACCGATGAAGGTGGAATATGTGAAGGTAAATAAACGTTTAGTACACTTTATGGGGACTATAAGAACAATTTTTAATTTTAAATAGTGTTACCACAACGGCAAAATTAATACAAAGTTCGAAACAGATGAAGCGCTTTTTAATTTGTCGCATCCAGAATCTAAAAACAGACAAAGTAGAAAGGAAAGCTAAGAAAGAATTTTTGAGTGTGACCACATCCTCTATTCCGGTTTGCTGCATGTATGTTTCCAGATGTAGGGATGGATGGCTGTAGCTGTGATTGTGGACATGAAGTCGAGTGCAGTATATTCCACCTCCCATCAACACACAAATGATAGCATGCATTATGCCCCTTGCCCCCCCCCCCCCCCCTCCCACCCATAGCCCAAGCTACTTTATTTTTAAAAATTCGACGAAACTAACTTTGAAGCCATATTTACAAACACACTCCAGACACTTCCAACAGCTGTAGCGACGCCAGCGCTCGAAGGTGAAAAGAAAGCTTCACGCCACAAGCCCGAAGTGCGGCACTCAATGTTACGAGCGTTAATGGGTAACATCGTGTGACAGATACCACGTGTAATCTACTCTAGCGCCCTCCGTACCAGCAATCGACGTGGATCACTTCTGGATATTAGACAGACTCACAATCTACAAGTCGACAGAGAACTCTCAGGGCGGACTTTCCAGCAATTCGCTGGGATAGGGAAAACAGTTTCAGTTAAGCTATCAAGGAAATTTAATAAACGCGATATTCCACTTCAGCAAGAAAGATGGCACACTAGCGTCCACTGTAACGTTTCTTTCCTTATGGGTAGTTAAAAGTGAGAGAAATATTCAAATAAATGAAAAAAAAATAATATGCGCATAATTATGAGTTTAACCCCACCGTGGCATCATATTTGTAACGTGTCCTTCCTGTGGCAGTATCCGTACGCGCATATATATATAACTAACCTTTGTAATCTACTGGACCATTACTATTATTTACCCTCTATGCCAACTCTGTTACATTATTTCAATGTATGAGATCGTGGTGTTACTGAACACCATCGTCAACCGCTGTTTTAAGGCTCGTTGACTGCACGACACTGCTGTCAATGATCTACTGGTCTTCCTGAAAACAGGCCTTCAGGTCCGACCTATGGAGAATAATTGCTTATCGCAATGTGCCGCTTAAGTATGTCGTTCATCTTGCTTTCAAATAACGTGACCACAATTTCGTGATACATCTACCTAAAAAGTATAAAATCATTTAAGTAGTTCAGTGCGGTAGTATTAAAAGGTTCACTACAATAACTGCAGAGACCGATATTTATGAATGATAATCTTATTATTCCATAAAAAAAATAAGACGTAGGAATTTCGGCAACCCTCCTCTTAGTACATCGAATGTCAAAACAGAAGTGAATCATAAGAAGAGAAAGTCTTCGTTTCTTTACAAAATCACTTGGTTTTTTCGAAAACTTAATTTGTTTTTCCTACAGAGGTCTCCTTTTACGTTTCATACATACAAGCTCTGAGTTCTCATCAACATCTGTTACTAAATCAATTGCTTTATATATATTATTCGTGACACAAGAGTTTTTAATATTGGATAGTTCCTCTTTTTTTTTTTTTTAGATACACTTCAGTAACCTTCTGAATTCTGGAAGCTACTGTATAACAGTATCTCATTCTAGCATTCAGGTAAAATTGGAGTGGTTACTTGACTAGACTACACACCAATTCCTTCCTTCACACATACTTGCAAGTTAACAAAAAATGACTATTTTGGGCAAAACGTTTGTGCCTTCGTTCCAGAAGTGTGGAAATATTTTGTCCTTGTTCCGGACTGATATATTGGTTTGATCACCAAGTTGTTGAGAAAATCGGACCTAAAAAACCAATCTGAACATTTGGACTTACTTAATTTCAATGTGTCTGATTACTTGAATTGTACTGCTTCTTACAGTCTATTACATCAACTTAGAAACTTCTTCTGTGTTCTACTATGGTGCTTTTAGTGTTTCCGCATACCGCAGCACGCAACATAGTTTTGCAGACGATAAGTGAAACTGTTTCATAGAGAAGAGAGGACAAAGAGACGATCTGGCTTTAAGTCGATTCGATAGCATAAGACCAAAACGGGCGGATTTCTCAGGTTTTTACTACATATGAACACTTTTCACGCTCTCCCGTGCAACGTGGCTGGTAGACCTCCCTTGATGCAAAATCGTAAGGTCTTAGCTCATGTCCAAGGCACAAAAGCCGGCTTAAAACTCGATAATCCATAACTAAAGCTTGAATTGTACTGCTTCTTACTGGCTATTACATCAACTTAGAAGCTTCGTCTGTGTTCTACTATGGTGCTTTCAGTGCCTCCGGATACCGCAGCACGCAACATAGCTTTGCCAACGATAAGTGTAACCGTTTCAGGCCAGACAATCGTGTGGTTCCTGAAGAGTAGTTGCAGGGGCAACAGTCTGGATGATTGACTGATCTGGCCTTGTAACATTAACCAAAACGGCGTTGCTGCGCTGGTACTGCGAACGGCTGAAAGCAAGGGGAAATTGCAGCCGCAATTTTTCCCGAATGCATGCAGCTTTACTGTATGGTTAAATGATGATGGCGTCCTCTTGGGAAAACAGTCCGGAGGTAAAATAGTCCTCCATTCGGATCTCCGGGCGGGGACTACTCAAAAGGACGTCGTTATCAGGAGAAAGAAAACTGGCATTCTACGGATCGGAGCGTGGAATGTTAGATCCCTTAATCGGGCAGGTAGGTTAGAAAATTTAAAAACGGAAATGGATAGGTTAAAGTTAGATATAGTGGGAATCAGTGAAGTTCGGTGGCAGGAAAAACAAGACTTTTGGTCAGGTGAATACAGGGTTATAAATACAAAATCAAATAGGGGTAATGCAGGAATAGGTTTAATAATGAATAGGAAAATAGGAATGCGGGTAAGCTACTACAAACAGCATAGTGAACGCATTACTGTGGCCAAGATAGACACAAAGCCCATGCCTACGACAGTAGTACATGTTTATATGCCAACTAGCTCTGCAGATGATGAAGAAATTGATGAAATGTATGATGAGATAAAAGAAATTATTCAGGTAGTGAAGGGAGACGAAAATTTGATAGTCATGGGTGACTGGAATTCGTCAGTAGGACAAAGGAGAGAAGGAAACATAGTAGGTGATTATGGATTGGGGCTAAGAAATGAAAGAGGAAGCCGTCTGGTAGAATTTTGCACAGAGCTTAACTTAATCATAGCTAACACTTGGTTCAAGAATCATAAAAGAAGGTTGTATACATGGAAGTATCCTGGAGATACTAAAAGGTATCAGATAGATTATATAATGGTAAGACAGAGATTTAGGAATCAGGTTTTAAATTCTAGGACATTTCCAGGGGCAGATGTGGACTCTGACCACAATCTATTGGTTATGACCTGTAGGTTAAAACTGAAGAAACTGCAAAAAGGTGGGAATTTAAGGACATGGGATCTGGATAAGCTGAAAGAACCAGAGGTTGTACAGAGTTTCAAGGAGATCATAAGGGAACAATTGGCAGCAATGGGGGAAAGAAACATAGTTGAAGAAGAATGGGTAGCTCTGAGGGATGAAGTAGTGAAGGCAGCACAGGATAAAGTAGGTAAAAATACGAGGGTTGCTAGAAATCCTTGGGTAACAGAAGAAATATTGATTTTAATTGATGAAAGCAGAAAATATAAAAATGCAGTAAATGAAGCAGGCAAAAAGGAATACAAACATCTAAAAAATGAGATCGACAGGAAGTGCAAAATGGCTAAGCAGGGATGGCTAGAGGACAAATGTAAGGATGTAGAAGCTTATCTAACTAGGGGTAAGATAGATACTGCCTACAGGAAAATTAAAGAGACCTTTGGAGAGAAGAGAACCACGTGTATGAATATCAAGAGCTCATATGGCAATCCAGTTCTAAGCAAAGAAGGGAAGGCAGAAAGGTGGAAGGAGTATATAGAAGGTTTATACAAGGGCGATGTACTTGAGGACAATATTATGGAAATGGAAGAGGATGTAGATGAAGACGAAATGAGACGTAAGATACTGCGTGAAGAGTTTGACAGAGCACTGAAAGACCTGAGTCGAAACAAGGACCCCGGAGTAGACAACATTCCATTAGAACTACTGACGGCCTTGGGAGAGCCAGTCATGACAAAACTCTACCAGCTGGTGAGCAAGATGTATGAGACAGGTGAAATACCCTCAGACTTCAAGAAGAATATAATAATTCCAATCCCAAAGAAAGCAGGTGCTGACAGATGTGAAAATTTCCGAACTAATCAGTTTAATAAGTCACAGCTGCAAAATACTAACGCGAATTCTCTACAGACGAATGGAAAAACTGGTAGATGCGGACCTCGGGGAGGATCAGTTTGGATTCCGTCGAAATGTTGGAACACGTGAGGCAATACTGACCTTACGACTTATCTTAGAAGAAAAATTAAGAAAAGGCAAACCTACGTTTCTAGCATTTGTAGACTTAGAGAAAGCTTTTGACAATGTTGACTGGAATACTCTCTTTCATATTCTGAAGGTAGCAGGGGTAAAATACAGGGAGCGAGAGGCTATTTAAAAATTGTACAGAAACTAGATGGCAGTCATAAGAGTCGAGGGGCATGAAAGGGAAGCAGTGGTTGGGAAAGGAGTGAGACAGGGTTGTAGCCTCTCCCCGATGTTATTCAATCTGTATATTGAGCAAGCAGTAAAGGAAACAAAAGAAAAATTTGGAGTAGGTATTAAAATTCATGGAGAGGAAATAAAAACTTTGAGGTTCGCCGATGACATTGTAATTCTGTCAGAGACGGCAAAGGACTTGGAAGAGCAGTTGAACGGAATGGACAGTGTCTTGAAAGGAGGATATAAGATGAACATCAACAAAAGCAAAACGAGGATAATGGAATGTAGTCAAATTAAATCGGGTGATGCTGAGGGAATTAGATTAGGAAATGAGACACTTAAAGTAGTAAAGGAGTTTTGCTCTTTAGGAAGTAAAATAACTGATGATGGTCGAAGTAGAGAGGATATAAAATGCAGACTGGCAATGGCAAGGAAAGCGTTTCTCAAGAGAAATTTGTTAACATCGAATATAGATTTATGTATCAGGAAGTCGTTTATGAAAGTATTTGTTTGGAGTGTAGCCATGTATGGAAGTGAAACATGGACGATAACTAGTTTGGACAAGAAGAGAATCGAAGCTTTCGAAATGTGGTGCTACAGAAGATTGCTGAAGATTAGATGGGTAGATCATGTAACTAATGAGGAGGTATTGAATAGGATTGGGGAGAAGAGAAGTTTGTGGCACAACTTGACTAGAAGAAGGGATCGGTTGGTAGGACATGTTTTGAGGCATCAAGGGATCACAAATTTAGCATTGGAGGGCAGCGTGGAGGGTAAAAAATCGTAGAGGGAGACCAAGACATGAATACACCAAGCAGATTCAGAAGGATGTAGGTTGCAGTAGGTACTGGAAGATGAAGCAGCTTGCACAGGATAGAGTAGCATGGAGAGCTGCATCAAACCAGTCTCAGGACTGAAGACAACAACAAGTCTATCCGTGTCATAGAGAAGAGCGGCCTAAGAGACGATCTGGCATTAAGTCGATTCTATAGAAAATGACACAAAAGGGCGGATTTCTCAGGTTTTTACTACATATAAACACTTTTCACGCTCTCCCGTGCAACGTGGCTGGTAGACCTCCCTTGATGCAAAATCGTAAGGCCTTAGCTCATGTCCAAGACAGCAAAGCCGGCTTGGAAGTCAATAATCGATAACTGAAACTTGAATTGTACTGCTTCTTACTGGCTATTACATCAACTTGGAAGCTTCGTCTGTGTTCTACTATGGTGCTTTCAGTGTCTCCGGATACCGCAGCACGCAACATAGCTTTGCAGACGATAAGTGTAACCGTTTCGTAGAGAAGAGCGGCCAAAGAGACGATCTGGCTTTAAGTCGATTCGATAGCATAAGACAAAAACGGGCGGATTTTACAGTTTTTAGTACATATGAACACTTTTCACATTCTCCCGTGCAACGCGGCTGCTTGTCCTCCTTTCATGCAAAATCTTAAGGTCCTAGCTCATGTCCAAGGCACCACAGCCGGCTAAAAAGTCCATAATCGTTAACTAAAACTTGATTTGTACTGCTTCTTACTGGGTATCACATCAACTTAGGAGCTTCTTTTGTGTCTTATTATTATTTTCAAATCAACAGCTCATTGCATGCACTCCTTACTAGAAACATGAATAATCTCCACAAAAATTTGGAAGTTAATTACTTTGGTGCAAGAAAGTCTCGATCATTCAGGAAAACGAATTTTCAATAACTTGTCAGCAGCCATACAAGTTCTACTACTGTCAAAATTCAGTTTAAGAGCAGCCTAAAGGATTTATTTAACCATCTCCTCCGACACCATTAATGTATTGAATTTTTTAGTAGAACTAGGGCGTGCGCGATTGAGAGTGAGTGAGGAGTGAGTTAGAAAAAGAGAGAGAGAGAGAGAGAGAGAGAGAGAGAGAGAGAGAGAGAGAGAGAGAGAGAGAGAGAGAGAGAGAGAGAGAGAGTGGGGGGGGGGGGAGGGTGTCAAATAGTACGAGTACGATCAGAAGTACGTTTAAATTTTCATCCCTCATTTCACGTCGATGATCAGTCCACTTGCGATCTGTGGAAGGTAAATTAGCATATTAGTTTCCCACTGAGCATCTCCTCATTATGGATTATTTGCAACAGAAACTACATATAGTCTAATCTAACCGTCTTGTCTGTCCTATCTCTGTTGAAGGGTACACATGAGACAGATGCCTTCTTATTGTTGTTGTTGTGGTCTTCAGTCCAGAGACTGGTTTGATGCAGCTCTCCATGCTACTGTATCATGTGCAAGCGCCATCTCCCAATACCCACTGCAACCTACATCCTTCTGAATCAGCTAGTGTATTCATCTCCTGGTCTCCCTCCTCGACCTTTACCCTCCGCGTTGCCCTCCAATACTAAAATGGTGATCCGCTGATGCCACAGAACATGTCCTACCAACCGATTCCTTCTTGTAGTCAAGTTGTGCCACAAAGTTCTCTTCTCCCCAATACTATTTAATACCTCGTCATTAGTTAAGTGATCTAC